>NW_007246600.1:227212-260493 GCF_000164805.1 Carlito syrichta
AACATTCAATGGAGTTAGTGTATACACATCTATTTCTAACCTCTCACTGCTGTGAGGGCCTACAAGCAACGAGTTATAGTAGCAACGAGTGTATCCATTGCCCAGAATCTCCAATAAAAGGAACCAGGGCTTTTTGGAAAATGGCTAATTTTAGAGCTGGAGCACTGAATATATGATTCTGGCGTACTTTATAGTGTGAGAAACTACATATCCCCCACCACCCACACTCACATGAACACACACACACATACATACAAAGGATATGTCAAGGGGACACAGAAGTCAACTGAAAGAGCTCCCAGTGGCCAAAAGTGGAAACATTTGAATAAAAAGATAAATAGCATAGTATTGAATTAGTGCTGATATACATAAATGGTTGAATAAACAAATTAAAGAGATGAGACAAATTTTCCATGCGAAGAATTGCAAATAATTTATGTAGATGCTCCCCTTGCAAGGAGATGAGGAGATGGAACCTAATTTCCATACCCCTTAAGCTGGACTTAGTGACTTTCTTCCAAGGACCATGGTAAAGAAAGAGTGAAATACAAGGGTAATTGTACAGTGGAGCAACCTGACAAATACCGCCTGAGCTAACAGGTCAACCTCAACATCATCACTCATAAACCATGTTGATAACATGTGCCTTTGATAAGATTTGATGAGAGTGGCACTGGACCTCCGTGGTCTTCCTCCCAAAAGCCCAAACCCCTGTCTAATCAGGAGAAAAACAACAGACATAGCCCAACAGAAGTGCATTCCACAGAATATCAGACCAGCAATTTTCAAAGCAATCATGGTCATCCAATACAAGAAAAGCCTGAGAAATTGTCCCGGCCAAGAGGACCCTGGGGGGACAAGATGACTACACGTAATGTGGTATTCTGGATGGAAGCCTGGAGGCATTATGCAAAAACTGAAGAAATCTGAATAAAACACGTAGTTTAGCTAATAATACAATCACCCCTCTGTATATGTAAAGAATTGGTTCCAAGACTCCCACATATACAAAATCCTCAAGTCCTGTGATCAGCCTTGAGGAACCCACATGTTCCTCATGACCCTCCCCATGAGAGGGTTTTGCATCTCACAAAATCTGTATTTTTGATCTGTGTTTGGTCGAAAAATATCCACGTATAAATAAACCCAGGCAGTTCAAGCTTGTGTTGTCTAGGGTCAACTGGAATGTATTAACATTGGTTGCAAAAAACCTCTCATACTAATGTACGATCTTAACAACTGAGGAAAGTAGGCATGGGGAATGCTCTGTACTATCTTTGCAACTTTTATGTAAATCTAAACGTATTCTAAAATTTTAAAAGTTTCCTTAAAAAAACAAATGATGTATTTAATATCCAACTTTTCCAGTACTTTAATATGCTGAGATATACTGTGAATCTTCTCAAATTAACATGGCTAAGAAACCGAGTAGCTGTTACATTCTCTTGGGCCCTAATGCTTTCTCAAATAGTTAAAAATAATAACAATAATAGTTAACATTTATTAGAGTGGCTCTGAGCATCATGGTTAATAACTTTATCCTGTGAGCCAGACTGCCTGTTCACATATTAGCATCACCACTTTAAAAGCTGTATAATCTTTGGCAAATTATTTAATGTAATTGTGCCTTGGTCTCCTTAGCTGTAAAATGGTATTAGTGATGCTACCTAGCTCACAGGGTTATTGTGAGAAATCAATGTGCTTATATAGACAAATGTGTGGTACACAGTAAATTCCTTAGTCTGTGTGACCCTCATGATGACTTCTTGAAGACTTTCCATATGTCCTTTCTCTACATTGCAAATATGATCACATGAGGTAGTTCCCAGGTACCATTTTATAGAGAAAGAAGACAATTTAAGTAACTTGCTCTAGGTCACACAGCTGGAGAACGGTGGAGTCAAACCTGCCTTGGAGGACGCCCAAGGCCAAGTACAAGACTTAGGATCTCAGAAAGTGAGTACTGAGAGTCCAGGAGAGGAAAGAAATTCCAAGGGATAAAAGAAACTAAAAACATGAAAATACGGCATCAAAGCTAATTGTAGTCTACTCTGTACTTTTAAAAGCACCTTCCTGGCTATTAATTGCTATCTTCCAGGAAATCTTGGTAGCAGGCCACCTCTGCTAGAGTCATAAATACCCCCACCTCCCTCTTCTCTCAATGTCTCCTGAGGGCTTAGCATTTTCTGTAAGGTCAGAATTTGCCCCTGAAATGTTTAGCTCCTCCCTAAAATATGGAGGACTTTCTACACACTTTTCTTCCTTTGCCTCTGGCTTGGGAAGCTGGACTTATAATTTTCAGTCACCTCAAATCAAGTGACAGAGATTCAGCAATGCTTAATCAGCATAAGACTGTGTTTTTCATCTTTCAGCCAGCTATGCAATTAGGAGAAAAAAATGCAAAGCTATCCAATATGAATGATTACACTTTATAAAAGTCTGGAGGACCCAGAAACATGTCTCCCAAATGCACAGTATGCTGTGAACCCGAGAACACCAAACATGGTACCTGAACCCCTGCTGGCCTCAAGCAGACACATAGTAGGTAACCCAAGGTACTAGAGTAAATTGGAGTAAATTAGGGATGAAACTGTTTTCTAAGGTCAGAGAAGAGCCAGTCATGGGATATTACCCCCATTCCCAGTTTCCTCTCCTGGTGACAAGCAAATAGTTGTCAGAGTCCATCACCTGCAAACACTGAGTGGAAGGGAACAAGGAGGAGGAAAGAATTCTCTCCAATGACTTCTTTCCCTTTCTTTTCTTTTAGGTTTCTTTTAAGAATCTAGGCCCTGCCAACCTGTAGTCTATGGTCCAGTCTTGTCATGAATTTATGTTTTCCCTTCACATCTGCATAGGTTTGTGATTGAACAAACGAAACAAAAGCCAAAACTTGGAAAATGGAGTCCTAGGCTTCCTGTCACCTTTGAATTGACTGTCTTCCTGGATTATTATAATACCACCATCTATATCACTTGCTTAACAC
This sequence comes from Carlito syrichta, assembly GCF_000164805.1. Classification (NCBI taxonomy): domain Eukaryota; kingdom Metazoa; phylum Chordata; class Mammalia; order Primates; family Tarsiidae; genus Carlito; species Carlito syrichta. The sequence goes on from NW_007246600.1 coordinate 230,196, forward strand.
TTAACATATAAGTAGAGCTGCCAGATAAAATACAGGATGCTCAATTAAATTTGCATTTCAGACAAACTAAAATACTTGTTTTAGTATTTTTAAAAAAAGTATCCCACGCAATATTGGGGACTTATACTAGAAAAGCACTTAATATTTATCTGAATTTTAAATTCACATGGGCATTCCATTTTTTTTAATTGGAAAATCTGCAAGCCTACATACAGCATAAATTACTTTTTCAACAGATGGCTCTGTTCAAATGGTTTTATACATAGATGCCTGGGATATGAATACCTTAGAATGAAAAGACTGAGGTTCAGAAGGTGAAAGTTCAAATGAGAGTGGTAGTGCTAGGTAAATGCAGGCTTCCAGAACCCAAGATACATTTTTCTTCACTTACTGCCAGGAAAAATTGTGAAAAACTCTGCAATAGGCAAGAAAGACGCAGGGGTGTCCTGTCCATCTGGATTATCTCCACCTTATATTGACTTTGAGCTAGTCTGCAACTCTATAAATTGTAGAGAAATGATATCATGTATATGATTCTTGTAGACATGTATTAGCTGTGTCAGGTTGATTCTTGCCCTATGGTCAGACTAGTTTGTGCATCTGTTTACAAGCTCATCACTCCTTTAGTGCATATAAACATGGACTTATTTGAATTTTCCTTTGAACAGATTGTAGCATTTTACTAGTTCCCTCGTTAATTACTGGCTTAAAAATTGTTGACACTTGTTTATTTTATAAGATTTGTTATTTCACCTTTTATAAACAACTGTACTTTGACAGTTCATCTTCCTTGTCAGCAGAGTGACTCTGAAAGGCAGTCAAAGAGGGAGACTACTTCTAAGTAGTTGTAGGGTGGTGAGGAGTTGTGAAATAACATGAACTGGACAGAGAGGAATAGAAGACATTTCCAAAACATAAATCTGATCATGTCACTCCCCAAGGGACACTGTCCTCAGACTTTGTATGCATGGCCCTGAGGATGAAGTCATAGTTCTCCATCGTGGCTGGCAAGTCTGCCTTGGACAGTGCTATTTTCCTGCCCAGGCCTTTGCATATCCCAGGAGCTCTCCTGTGCCCTCTTCACGGGGCTCCCTCCACAATCCCTTCAGCTCTCAGTCTGGTTTAAATGGAAGCCCATCCTGTGGGTCCCATAAGCCCTCTGGGCTCCAAGAGCCACAGCACTTTTCTCATTGTGTAGCAATTATTGTTTAATTGTCCATAGGCTGCACTAGACTGCACTTTGTCAGGGCAGGGACCAAAACTTGCTTTGGTTTGTTTACTTGTGCATTTCCACCTCCACACAAAGGGTGCGGCACACAGTAAGACTCAAAAAAAATTATTGAATGAATAAATGGAACTGGAAGTATAATAGGACCACTTACACCCAGTCGAGAGGGAAGCCAAAGGAGAAGAAATGCAGGAAGGAAAGCAGACAGATGCATACTAGTGATATTTTCTTAGAAAAACACTTGGGGGACAGGTCACTAAGCCACCTCTTCCCCCAAGTACTGATTCACTGTCATCTAGTGATTTTCTTTCTTCTAGCTCCACAGATCGAATTATTAAATTATTCAAGAGTCCAGCATGATGTCCATCACTCTTCTGGCGAAACTGAATTATAAAATTGGACAGGTCCACCTAAAATCTCACCGTGTTTTATAGTATTTCTAAAAACAACCACAACAGAAACTCCTTTTAAAGGAAGAAAGAAGCCGGCATGGTGGCTGACACCTGTAATCCTTGGGCACTTTGGGAGGTAAAGACAGAGGATTGCCTGAGCCCAGAAATTCAAGACCAGCCTGGGAAACTTGATGAGCTCTCATCTCTACAATAGATAAAAAAAAATTAACTGGGTATGGTAGCACATACCTGTGGTTCCAGCTACTTGGAAGGCTGAGGCAGAAGGATCATCTGAGCCCAGCAGATTGAGGCTGCAGTGGCCACAAGTGTGCCACTGCACTCCAGCCTGGGTGACAGAGGAGACTTACACTCAAAAAATAAAAGCAAGAAGGAATAAGTGTATCTTTAAATCCCACTCACAGACAACCTGGAGACAGGCCAATTAATTTGGAAAAGGTGCTTTCGGAAAGAGGCAAACTGCTGAATCCCTTTCTAATGTGTTGCCCCATCTCTACCTTTAATTACCTTTAACTAATTTCAAAGCTCACACAGAATTCCAGGATCCCGTAACTCCTGAGGATTCCCAAAGGACAGCCTGATCTCCAACCCTCTCTCTCCAAAGTGCGCTCCCTATGGTTTCCATTTGTCAAAGTCGTTCAAGGTATGGCCATGCACAAGTGAATCAGCTAGATGGCGTGAATGGAAGGATGCGTATCTGAGCAGTGTTAGGGAAAAGGCATAACTACACTAGCCCACCCCCACTGCCCATCCCAACCACCCCATCTCCATGGGACAGCAAGCTCCCCTTTGTGAGGAAGTGAGCGGAGATGAACTTCTGCAACTTCCTTATCTCCTCTGAAAAGACCTACCCAGCCTCAGAAGCAGCAGCCACTGCTGAATGCCCATTGCTCCTTTGTTGTTCCACAGTTATTATGTTCTGTTCCTCGTATACATGAACAAAACCTGGTTGGGCATGGTGGCTCATGCCTGTAATCCTGGCACTTTGAAAAGCTGAGGTGAGAGGGTTGCCTGAGCCCAGGAGTTTGAGACCAGCCTGGGCAATATGGCAAGACCTCATCTCTATAATATATCAAAAAATTAGCTGGCTGTGGGGGTGTGCACCTGTAGTCCCAGCTACTTGGAAGGCTGAGGTGGAAGAATCACCTGAGCCCAGCAGGTTGAGGCTGTAGTAGCGATGAGCCTGCCACTATACTCCAGCCTGGAGAAGGTGTAAAACACCAACCCACAAAAAAAAGAAAGAAAGGAGGAGAATAAAAGAAAAAACCTGCCAGCAGATGAAATACCAGAAAAACAGGCCAAAGCCAGGCTGGAGTGGGTTTGTTTCTCCCTGGGGGAGAATGCTTATGGACAGAGCCAGGTGCATGCCCAATCAGCACATCTTGCCAGAGAGCGGCCTCCCATCGCTGACTCTCATTTCACCTTTCAGGAAACAAGTCAGGTCTGTCTAAAGAGATACACGTGGGTATAAAAGACTACTAAGGGCTGGACGCGGTGGCTCCAGCCTGTAATCCCAGCACTTTGGGAGGTCGAGGCGAGAGGATCGCCTGACCCCGCGGGTTTGAGACCGGCCTGGGCAACATGGTGAGACCTCATCTCTGCAGTAAATCAAAAAAATTAGTTGGGTATGGTAGCGCACGCATAGTCCCAGCTACTCAGAAGGCTGAGGCGGAAGGATCTCCGGAGCCCAGCAGGTTGATGCTGGGGTGGCCGTGAGCGTGCCACTGCGCTCCAGCCTGGGCAATGGAGTGAGACTCCAACTCAGAAAAAAAGAACACTGGAAAGAACGAGAGCTCAAATATGCTAAGAACTATGTTAAGTGCTTTAAATGCATTCTCTTTTCACCTCCCCAGGCCCACGTGGCAGTTTCTCTTTCTAGTCTCATTAGAGAAATGAAGAAAATGACTTTTGAAGTTACGTAACCTCCCCAAGGTCTTATATCAAGATGGCAGCAGCAATAGAATTAACACCCCAATCAAAGTTCAGGTTCCAAACTCATAACAACTAGAATGTATTTGTTTGGACACTAGATGCCAAGGTTTTTACTTCTGCCATCTGTCCTAACTCAATGATACTCTGAACGTATTGATTCCCTCACAAAGCATCAGGAGCCTTCCCCAAGCCATACAGCTAGGAAGTGATAGGCAGCCTCAGAGAGAGGTCTGTCTGTTGCTAGTTGCCAATGGAACTGAAGCGAACTTGGGGCATCAACACACAAAGTTATGAAAGAGGCTCCAAGCACTCCTGTTAGTTTCTGGTCACCAGAAGCACCAATCTTGACCAAAGTTCTAAGAGAAAAATCCTCTAGGCTGGAAGAGTGTGAAATAAGACCCATTATTGTGTACTTCCCTGAGATTCAAACTCAGCCATAGGACATTCGGGGGGGGGGGTGGTCATCAGGCCCAGAGACCCTCTTTCCGCTGGTTCATGAGAGCATTTTGCATCTCATTGCTTAGAGGAAAGATCACAGTCTGGGTCTTAGGAAAACTGTTTGAAGCAGTATATCCCTCTGCAAGGACCTTTCCTTTTGAACTACATCAGGGATAGCATAGGTTATTTGTGTGTTAGGCAAAATCACTACGTTTAGATTCAGAAATCACTGACTCTAGTTTGTTGGTCCCCTTCACCATTAACTCTTCTCCTAACCCCTTTTCAGTTTAGAAGTCTTCAAGCCTATGTCAAGCCTATACTGAATTCATCAACTTCTTGGGAATCAGACAGAAAAATATTGCCGCTTTTAAGAACTTAGAAAGATGCTGACTTCCTAAGATACTTGCAACTTTATATATATATATATATATAAATCTTTGTAGGAGTATTTGTTTGGGAGTGGGTGGATAACAAGTATAAATTTATATCATTTAAGAAAAATGGTTCAGAGTTCAATTTATAAAGGAGGGTTTGGCCACAGAGCAGAGTTTGTTCTTATTTTAAAATTAAATCAAAGCAGCACAAACTTTGTTAGGCTTGTGAACCTACCAAATTGCTAACAAATTGATGAGAATAAAAAATGCATCTATCTCAGCTTCACATATAGTCAGCAATTTTTCAACCATATATCATGAGAAATAGGGCAAAAAAGGAATAAGAGTTGGATTAGAGAAAGATAATCAGAGTTACAAATCTGTGCTTTTTTTTTTATTGTGGCTTAACTTCATTGTGTCTTGGTTTCCTCATCTGTAAAATGGAAATAATCATACTCATTTTAAGGGTTTGTTTATGAAATAAAAAGAACAATTAATTTAGCACAGTGCCAAGTAAAGGGGCATTGCTTAAGTAATGCTTGTTGTTATTTTCATTTTTAAAAATGTATTACTATTATGGGCCTGAATTAGCTTTCACATCAGCCAGTTTTTGAGAATAATGAGTGCACAGGCTTCTACCTTTAAGAATGTTTATATTACTGCAGGAGTCACACAGATTCCTAAAGACTATAATTTTATTTCGCTACTCACTGAGTACTCTTAGAATATAATTATTGATTGCCTTTTTGAGAAAGTTTAGAGAAAGTTTTTTTTTTTAACTAATCAATGGAAATGTATACATTGAGAAGATAGATACTTTTTTTTAAAGAGATGAGGACTTACTCTGTCACCTAGGATGGAGTGCAGTCTTGAACTCTGGGGCTCAGTTAGTCCTCCTGCTTCAGTCTTCCAAGCAGCTGGGACTCCTGGCTAGATATGTGTTTTATATAATTAGGTTGTATGTACATAATACATATAATATACATATAAGCCCACAGACAGAGAGGATAAAACAGAGAAAAAGACAGAAATAAACACAAATTTTAAAAGGTCCCTACCCAGGGTAAACAAGATGCAGAATTGCAAGTAAAAGAGAACTAAGTTCTCTCAATTGCCATCTGTACCTTACTGTTGACACAATTTATTGAGTTTCATTATAAATATACACATGCTTTTTTGTTTGATTTATGCAATACAAGCAGTGATTGGTCTTCAATGAAGGTTTGTTTTCAACAAAGAAAGGGTGACTCTAAAGCAGAATATAAAGTTCAAATGCCTATACTTGTCTTGCAAGCAATGTCCAGACACAGCTCGTCAGGTATAGCAGGGGGAGGCAATAGGAATTGGTGAAGACTGTGGCAAACTGGAGATTCCAGGGGGAAAGGGGCAGTCTATACTCAGCTCTAGAACACTGTCGCCACGTGGGTGAAGAACCAGATAGTTTCTATGTTCACTTATTTATCATTTGTTGTTTTCTTTTGGGGGGGTAGAAGCTATAAAACTGAGTATATGTCAGCTTGGGCTACCATACAAAATGCTTTAGACTGGGTAGTATTCTGGCTCAAACAACAGCATTTATTTTATTATAGTTCTGGAGGCTGGAAGTTCAAAATCAGGATGCCAGCATGGTTGGGCTCTGTTGCAGACTTTCTTTTTTTGTCATGTAAACACCCCTACACACACACACACACACACACACACACACACACACATACACACACACACACACACACACACGAGAAAGAAAGAGAGACAGGCACAGATGGGGAGGGAGAGAGACAGAGATCTCTCTGGTGTCTCTTATTTTGGGGTTTTTTTTGGTTAGTTTGTTAGCTTTTTCAGTCAGAGTCTCACTCTGTTGCCCAGGCTGGAGTGCAGTGGCACTCTCATGGCTACCGCAATCTCAACTTGCTGGGTTTAGGCAATCCTTCTGCCTCAGCTTTCCAAGTAGCTGTAACTACAGGCAAATGCCACCATGCCCAACTAATTTTTTGATTTATTGTAGAGACAAGGGCTCGCCAAGTTGCCTAGGCTGGTCTCGAACCCCTGGGCTCATGCAATTCTCTCATATCCGCCTCCCAAAGTGCAGGGATTACAGGTGTGAGCCACCATGCCCAGCTGGTAACTCTTCTTATGAGGACACTAATTCTGTTATGAGGACCCCCTGCTCATGACGTCATCTAGACCTAATTAGCTCCCGAAGGCTCCATCTCCAAGTACTATAACATTAGAGATAAGGACTTCAATATATGAATTCTGAGAAATACAAATAGTAGTCCATAACATGGGATTCAAATATTTTTAAATGCTGAGTAGGCCAACAAAACTCATCTCTATATCAGCAAGTGTTTATCTGATCATTGGCTTGTGATCAGATAAATTCTACCCAATATGTTTCTCCACCTTCTCCACATTTTATCACTTTAAAATCAAAAGACACACATACACACACACTTACTTTAGAAATTCTATCAAATGCTTATGCAGGGGAACCCCTCTTCTTGGGAGGGTATAAAAAATAATATACAGACCTGTGGCCAACTTTATTGATTGAAGTAGAGAAAATCCAGGGTTTGGGAGAGATGAGATATGAGGTAAAGCTGTTGGGTACCCGGGAGGTCTTGAAACCTGTGATCAATTTGATTCCAGCTGATTCAAGAGGCAATTGGGAATTACTCCCTACTTTTCAGGAGGGGAGATGTCAGGATAGCAATTATGGCAATGAGAGCAAATTCCTCAGACTGTATGTAGAATCAACTATAGCAGGAAAAGTCTGCAGAGAGAAAAGCCAGGTGAAACCTATTGCCAGACCATGTCCTTAGGACTGTGCCACAGGGAAAAATTATCCTGAGGCTTTGCACATGCTGATTTCTGGCATGGGAATTTTTTTTCCCTCCACTCTCATATACCCTCTCCTCTCTCTGACCACCGTAATGCAGTCATGAAGGGTCACATCCTCTATGAAGCTGTCAGGTTGGTCAGGGTGGTCATTACTGCTGTTATTACCTTTACCAGATGCTTACAGCATGATCAATTTCATATGGAGGTCTCTCATGTCATTTTCACCATAGTCCTCTGAGGGAAGTGGTATTATCATCTTCATTTGCTGGGGTAAGAAACTGAGTCATAATGGAGAAAAATAACTTTCTTAACACCTCCCAGGTACCAACAGACAGTGAAGAATTGTACCCAAATCTGTTTGATTTCCAGTTTTGAGCAGCCAGATAATACTCTACCTGCTCCAACCTCTCACAGAAAACATCACACATACCTCTGTTCAAGCTCTTACTGCATATCTTCTAACTACCTGGTTACACCTCTCTCTCTCTCCCCATGGGACTATGCTCTCTTTGATAGACAAAAAGCAGGGCTTCTTCATTGTTGTGTTCTCCAGATGCCCAGCTCAGTGCCTGGCCTACAGCGGGCCCTCAAAACATGGCAGATAAGTATATATATAGAAGCCCATTATGCTGGTCTGAGTTCAACCCACCAAGAGAAAACTAGATGCTTCACAGAGGGCACGACACTTCATGACAGCATTCCAGTTGTCAAGCAGAGAAAGGCGAAGCTAGACATAGAAGCAGACCTGCTTTCAAGTGAGAAGACAGTTACAGAAGAGTGACTATGTGGGCAATTCTGTTTCCACGTATTTGAAAACATTTGTACAGGAGTTCATTAGGACGGAAAGGGAACGCTGGTAAGTTTTGAATTTGAATCCCAGATCCCCAGGGCCATATGAATCATGCCTGAATTTTAGAATGTATGGCTATTTGGTGTTGAGAGGGAGTGCTGTGCAGAGCTAGGGGTGTGGGTTCTACAGATGGACAGCCTGGGTTGTGTCCTCAGCTCCTCCCCTTCCCAGCTACGTCACTAAGGACAAGCTACTACACCTCCTCTTGTTCCCATTTTCTCATTCACAACATAGTGCAAATAACACAGTCTAGCTCATGACGTTGTCTGGAAGATTGAATGAGTTAATATATGAAAAGTACTTAGCAAAATGCTATATGCATTTTAGCTATTATTTGAACTTTTCTATTTCCAATCTCCTAAGTAGAAAGGTCATGGATTGAGAGCTAAGAAAACTTGTTTTGGGCCCAAGATCCATCCCATCCTGGGACTACACTGACAAGTCCCTCTTAGATGTGGTTGTGACCATATTTTGAGTTATCATCCCTGAAAGTTATGCCTAAGATATATGTATGATTTCATTATCCCATCTGGAGAATGGGTTTTAAATTCCTGCCTTGTGTGCTTCACAAGGTTAAAACTGAATGTGATTAGGCTTTGAAAAATGTTAACAATAAAATAATAATAATTATGTTCATAAGTAGACTGTTTCAAGAGCCATACGGCCTTAATTAACCATAGTTAATAACCAAAGTTATCCTTCTAGCCAGGAATAATGCTGAATGCCAAAAATAGCCTATAAACAAGGATGGAATACAAAGAAAAATCTCTCTCTGTCTATGAGAAACAGATCTGCGTTTTCTGTGAGACCATGAAGCAGGCTTTCACCATTCGTTCCTTGTTTTACACATCCCCTTTCTTCTTGTCTTCTTACTATTCCAGCCTTGCCTAGCATACATTTCCCTGAGGAATAGTAGCCACCAGTGATTCACGAAAGATTACTAGCTGTTTACAGCTAATGAACTTTTTTTTCATCTGCTACACTGCAGAAAACCCACCAGATCTTTCATCCTGATTCTCATGGCCAAATGAAAAAAACACAAGTTGTTCCTGCACCGGGTGTGCTCCTTAAGCATTGTATTGGGAGAAACTCTGATGGCTGAAAGATGAGACACAAAGATCAGTTTCCTCTCCCTTCCCACCTAGGATTGGTTTGCCTGTATCTTTCCAATATTCAGTCATCCGTCAGCTCTGGCACATGAGAAATTGCCAAAGATTTCTAAACACAGCATAAAACTAAAGACTGCTTAGGAAGTGTGCCTCTTGCCAGTGGGGAATTTTCTTTCAGAATTAAAATACTTAAATTTACCTACAAAAGGTAAAGGTATGCTTTCTTCAAAGCATTTTTTCTTCTCCCAATGCCATATGACAAAGGAGCTTCTAGACTAAAAAAAAAAAAGATTTTTGAAAAAGCATGAGAGAACATACAATTTTAAATACTCAATGTGGTATGTGGAATCATTAAATAGGAAAAGAGAAAGAGAGAAAAAGAGAAAGAGGGGAAAAAAAGAGAAACAGAAAACCCAACAATCCTGAAACTAGTGGACATCTCTCTCTTCAGCTACATGCCCCTCTGGAAAACTCTGGAATCTTTAATTACAGCAAAATGCCAGCAGGAGGTTTTCTTTTTCTTTGGATCTCAAATGCGACTCCAGACAGAGCTCCCCAAGAGAGTGATAGATATAATTTTATTAGTTTCAGCAAGAAACAGACATTGCTGCTCAGCAAAGACTTTTATAAGAGTCAGAAAGAAGGAAGAGAACAAAAAAAGCCCTGAGACAAGTAATGCTTCAGGCAGATTTTATTAATGACCAGTGGAACCTGGGAGCCTGAAAGTTTAGTACAGTTGACTCCTTTGAGGTTTATTTTTTAAGAGAAAACGTGAGATGGTTATAAACTCTTTATCTTTCAGTATCCCTTAAAACTGCTTAACTGCTGCTGATAACAGAAATTTCAAAGAGAGACTTGAAACAGTTTTGATTTAGCAACTTTTATACCAAAAGCAGAGGTTCATAGAAATAAAGGTTATCATTTTGGTGGCTTACCAGGGATATGAGTGACAAAAAGAAAACCTGAACAAGTTCTGTTAGTTTGGAGCAGATGAACTGCTTTCTCCATTGGTTAGAAAACTTTGTGAAGTATCCAAAGAGTATATTTTCCATCTCTGTATTATTGCAGTCACCCAGCACTGAGCACTTGGAACTGAGCACTGCAGCACATAGAGGGTCCTAGAGTACATTTATGAATAACTCTTTATCGAACATTTTGGTCCCCCTTGCATGAATGATATTGTTACAGGAAGGTGGCTGTCCATCTAAAGGGACTACACTGACAAGTCCCTTTTGCAATATGTGGCCCTGTTTTACATTCTTACAAATTCAATATATGCATAAGACTTATGTATCATTTCTGAATCCAATTTTTTTTAAAGTGTGGGTGTACATCTCTCTCTCCTCTCTTTTTCTATTTCTATAAGGTTGAAAATCTAAGATCACTGAGACCCTAGGGGATGGCAGGTCTTCAGATGGAAGGACCTCGGGTGCCTAAATCATTATGTAGAGGACAACTTCTGGATGTCCAGAAAAAGCTACATATTCCAGATGTTACGTGGCAGATACTGATATTGTGAGGTTAGTCATTACAGCGCTATCTTTATCCCAACTAACTCACGATTTTTGTATATGAACTTGAATTGTGGATGTTTTTGCTTAACATGGATGTTTCATTCAGCTAATATAGCCACCAAAAAAAGTATACAGCAAACCAGTTTAACAAACAGATATTGAATGCTGATGTTAAAAGCTGTCCTGAATTAAAGGTGAGTAGCTGTTAGTAAGGTCTCAAGCTTTCTTTGAGATAGAGAGAAGTTGAAGATTCAGAAGTTGAAGGCAGAGGTAGGCACAATAAGACCTTTAACTTCTCCACTTCATGTTTGAAGGTGGCTACAGTTATCACTACATCTCAGTGAGTGGTTCTCTCTCCCTCACAGGATTTACAAAGATTTTTTGAGCAAAGGACTCTAAACAAGGTGAGCTCCTCCAGGCATACAGTGGCTACAAGTCTTGTACCTAAACTATGTCGGTTCCCCTGCTTTGGGAAATGATCTTAAACCTCTGCTGTCACGTCAAAAAAAGGACTACATGGGAATCACTGATAAACAGGTATTGATTTTCACAGATCACCCTTGTCAAAAGGATTTATTGATGTGTCAATGCGTGTTGTCAAGAGGATCATAGCGGGATGGCTTTGAAGGATTTATAAGAAATCTACGGGCTTTAATACACTCGGCGGTAAATAACTAACGAGTACTGCACATATTGATTCTTTTCATGTGGTCAATGCAATCTTTAGCCCACTAATTGTCAGTATTGACAAACAGTTCATGATCTAAATGAGCAGCTGGACATCCGCTGAGTGGAATGCTTCCAAATGGTGTTTTCCTTGAAGCTCTCAGCCTAATGTTCATGGAGCAGCCTTGCAGGTAATCGGCTCCGAGCAGAGAGAAATGTGCGGTAATTAATTCTTCCTCGCTGTCAAATGCTGCTATAAAGGGAAAGGGGAGGGAGGAAGAGGCCAGTCGTGGCGCACAAGTCTGACACCCAGTTCCATGACATATGTACAGTGATATCATTGAACAAGGACCATTTCAAATGCCTCTTCCTACAAGAAACTCCTCAAAATCACATCATCCATGAGGGTTTCTACCATTTCAAACCCTACCTCACTCCCAGGCAATTAATCACACATGATCTTTACTGAATTTTATTGATGAATCTATTTATGCTTATCTATTGTGCTAAGGCTAAATCTTAGTTTTTCAATTGCGTATGAGCATCTTAAACTCAGGGGGAAGATAAGAGGATTGCTTATAAACCTTATTTGAAAAAATGATGAAAGTTATTAACACTCTCCCAAGAAAGACATACAGTGAACAAATCTGAAGACGGTTTTCACTCTTTTGGGCCTTCACTTCCAAGATGACAAAGAAAAGAAGGAACAATGGTTGTGCCAAAAAGGGCTGTGGCCATGTGCAGTCCATTTGCTGTGCAAACTGTGCCCAACGCATGCCCAAGGATAAGGCTATCAAGAAGTTGGTCATTCAAAACATAAGTGGAGGCCACAGTTGTCAGGGACATTTCTGAAGTGAGTACCTTCTCTGCTTATGTGCTTCCCAAGCTGTATGTGATGCTGCATTACTGTGTGAATTGTGCTATTCACAGCAAGGTAGTCAAGAATCGGTCTCCTGCAGCCCATAAGGACCGAACAACCCCACCCCGATTTAGACCTGCAGGTGCTGCCCCATGACCTCCACAAAATCCCATGTAAGGATCTGAATCCTTAAGGACTGAGGAACAACTATCCTCTGGAAAAGAATAAAATGGAAGTTATACTTTTTAAAAGGGGGTTGACAGGGGGGTTCACAGAAGGTCTAGGAAGTCCGTGAACCCACAAAACAGGAATTCAGCTAAGATCCAAATTCCATTTCTTTGTCGTCCCTGCTGTGTAGCATCTCAGTCTATCCATTATTTATACAAGAATAATCAGCTACAGCACAAGTTTGTCAAAGGATTGAGTGAGCTAATTCATGGGTAGTACTTTATACAGAATATCTACTCGAAAAACATCACTGGCATCATTCAAGATTTCTGAGTTCCTTTTTCCCCTTCTTTTTGCAAACTCTAACTGAGCCCTAATCAGGATCGTGTATGGGCTCATTGCTACATCCCAAGATTGATCCATCCAAATGACCAAGCAGAGAACCTTGTTTAACCTACTTCACAATTAATGCTTTTTGGCAGATGGATTAGGATTCTTAACACTAGATAGAACCCACTTTAAATCGTTCTACTGTATTATTTTCAATCATTCAAATATTGCTATGATTAAACTTTTTAATATTGTCTTTATATTATACACATGAACCTTTAAATAAATCTTTTAGAGAAAGGGTATTTATCAAACAATATTTTCTACAACAATCATCCAGTCTGTTATTTCTAAGGACTTGTGTCATATTGTAAATGTAGTTTATCCATCTCTAAATGTATATCTGCTTCCCTTCAAACATATTAATTGAATTTACTAAAATAATCATTTTGTTCCTATCACAACATGGAAACATATATCAACTTATACCTAGCTCTGCTGTAAAGCATTTTGTTCTCCATTGGGGAAGAATACTATAAAAATGCAATTAGTAAGTGCAGGTTAAAAGAGTGAAGCCAGGTTCTGCACATATATATTTGATCTTTGAAAGTGCTTTTTTAAAACTTGGAAGGCTGATGATACAGACACAAAGAATATTATACTGTTCTGGTTAACAAAAGTATCAGAGCTCATTCCTAGCATTGTGGAAGTCTTTCCAAATATTTTTATCAATTATTTTTCTTTTAAGTCTCTCATCTTGCCCCATCAAATTTTTGTCTTTATTTTGCTAATGGGGAAATTTAAGATTATCACAAAAATCTTACACTTTATCACCTGGATGAAGTCTTCCAAACCATCTTTTATAATTTCTCACCATTTTTTCTGATAATTGAAGTTTAGCACATTGACATTAGCAAGGCATAGAGTTTCAGTGTCTGGAGACAATGACTGACAGTCCATTGTCAGAGATGTAGCTTCTTAAGGAAGTGACATCCTGTCTGATCTTACAAATGTCTCCAATGTCCAATTATCACCAGCCATTTGAGTGAGTGACAAGATATCAAGGGGAAATTCTTTCCAGATCACTTTCTTTCCTTCTCTTTTTCTTTTGTTCTTAACATAGGAAGGGTTTCTTATTATGATCTAAGAAGCACTGACGTTAATTCTGTAGTGGTAGTTAGAGTTTTAACATAAGGTTACTTGTTTTGTTCCTCCAAATTCAAGTCTGATTAGATCATCTGCCCACCAAGGGAACTATCACTTTTCTGTGACACTGAGTTTAATATATTGCAGCACTACAGCTCTGGTCCTCAAGGAAAAAACAAGAGGAAAAAAAGAAACACTTGAGACAAAACCAAGGAAAAAAAAATTATGTATATATGCATTATATATATATATGCATATATATATATATATATATATACACATTTAAATTAGGAGAAAAACATTAGAAAGGATAACTATTCTGAAGTCTTTGGTTTTGAAAAATATGTTGATTGTGAGCTAGGATTGGAAAGATTAATTAAAGAGAACAGGAGCATAAAAATAGTATGATATTTCATTATTATGAAAATGCACAATGATAATTGTATTCACCAGACACTTTCTTCCAAGGAACACTAAATATTATGCCAACATTTCCTCATTAATCTTCTTTATAATCTTGCAAGATGGTGAGGAAGCAAAAATTAACATTCAAATATCACCAACAGAACACAGAACTAGAGTCAGGTGTTGATGACAGACACTTCTGACTCATCTACATGCCTCAGTTTACTCCACTATTTGATAAGAATATTCGTAGCATTCAACAAATAGGGCTATTGTTAGGAGTAAATGACTAGGACACAGAGGGAGGCTTAGATAAGAGCCCAATCCATAGTGAATGCTTAGTAAATGTGAGACAATTTTGGAAAGAACATCAACCTCACATTTCCTGTGAAGCCTCAATGCTCAAGAGAGGAGTCAGACTGTCCATTGCATTCTTCAAGCACCTACTGAACAAGGGTTGCTGCAAAACACACCAAAAACATATAAAAAAGAGTACTCTACATGTATAGAGCACTTTTCATTTACAAAACAATTTTAGATATATCTTCTATGAACCTTCCACCTATCCTTTGGGGTAGATGACTCCAAATTAGTTTTTAGTTTAAGTGAGAGAGCAAAAGAACAAGAAAGCCACAAAGTTGATACAACCCAAGTCACCAACAAGCTAGAGGCCAAAATAAACTCAAAACTAATTTCTTTACTTTGAAGTTTTTTCTATCTGCAATGGATATATTGTTTGGGCTTTGCTGTTGTTGTTGTTGTTGTTGTTGCTACTCACCTGGATTCTGTCTCTGTAATAGCAGCACTTTGATTTCTTTCTGGAAATTACCTTCTGCAGAATGTGCACAGATCCATGGGAGGTTAAATCAAGCCACCTATGGAAGCTAAGGTAGACATATGGCTACTCTTCTAGATCTTTCCTCTTCCTGTCGAATGCAGCCATGTATCCACAGGGAATTCTACATTCAAACAGTTGGAGTCCCTCTCCTATAATTTTGAATCTTGAATAGCAGGATACAAGGTTGAAAGAATGGTTTCAATCTAAACATTGCAATCAAAGAA
Source organism: Carlito syrichta (assembly GCF_000164805.1). Taxonomy (NCBI): domain Eukaryota; kingdom Metazoa; phylum Chordata; class Mammalia; order Primates; family Tarsiidae; genus Carlito; species Carlito syrichta. Next base: position 245,528 of record NW_007246600.1, read on the forward strand.
GACCATGAAACCATTTCTGCTGCTAATATCCTATGGTTTCTACAGGTTCCTAAAACCCCCCTCCGCCAAGCATATTTCTTCAGCCTCCTTGTCAATTCTCTGAGCACCTCCTGTAATCTTCCAGCAAATTATGTTCTGGCATAAATTAACAAAAGTCTCGTTCTGTTTTCTGCAACTTAAGGGCCTAAGCTGATGCAACAATATGGACAGTGTGTCCACCAAAAGACATATTGAGAGCTTATCAAGTGCGAGCTGCCATACTTGGAATTATCGTTTGGAATATAATCAGGATGAAAAAATTGTAAGCACCTAAGAAAGGTAGAAAAAAAGAAAAAAAAAGATATGATGAAGCGCCACGATCAGGAGTACAAAGTGACGACCACCAGAAAACAGGAAGATCAGAGTTTTCCAGAGAGATAGTAAAAGCATCCTGCGGGAGGCACTTCGTCTGGAGCCTGAAAAATGAGAAGAATTTGCAAACCATTCTTTTCAACCTTGCAGAGTTAAATACTGGGAAGAAAAAAAAAGCATTAGTACTACACTCAAAAGTAAAAGTATTCTTTCTTCTAAGAATCATTGCTCAACTTATGAAGAAGAAGAGCATTTGGGGAAACACAATTTATATATATATATATATATATATATATATATATATATGTATCTGTTCAGATCATTCAAATATGTTATTTATTATTTATTCACAACATCCCTGAAAATAATCACAGAGCAGGAGAGTATGCCCCTTCACAAACACTTTTACCTGCAAGGCCAAGGCAAGGTGTTCTATATTGCATTGTATTCATCAGATTAAACATTGGCATGACAGTGAAAATACCTGCTGGGTTTAAAACCAGGTTTTCCAGCTGAAAGCTATACTTCTACTGTGTTGGACAGCATCTTAACCAGACCAAATACTTCAGATGAAAACTCCACCTCTAATGATGTTGGTGAGGTTAGAGAAATATAAATCGAAGACTTATACTTTATAATATAAGAGCCTCTTTTAGTTATTTCTCCTAGATTCATAAAGGTTTACACAGTCCAGAAGATTTCACTGGAATGCTTAAGTACCCCAGAGTTTTTGTTGAAGTCAAATAGGAAAAATCCAAAACATTTCTGTCTAAGCTTATATGGTATTTATTGAAATCCAATATCCTTTCTAGTGAATTATCTATTATTACCAGGACTTTTTTGTAAGATCCTCTTTGCCCAGGTTGTTGTCTCTAACTGTTCTTCCCACTCCTTCTTTTCCTACCTATGTGACTAATTTTTCAAGCTTAAGTCAAAGTCACCATTTTAGGGAAGAATCCTTTAAGCCCTCAATATTAGACCTCAGTTACTCCTCTCGTATCTCACTTTGCTTTTTTTCTCATAATGTAACAAAGCTGTGATTATATGCGAGAATAGTTATTTTATTAATGGTTATCACCCAACTGGACTGTGAGCTCTAAAAGAGCAGTGACCATGTGATATTTTCACTGTATCACCCTCACTCAAAGGAAATAAATGAGCAAATGGAGCATTCTAATACATTTGGCCTAAAATCCAATCCAATGACTTCAAAAATGCCCCATATGTGAATATCAATGATATCAATACATATTACATATCAATATCTATCATATATAATCAATACTTATCAGTGAAGATATAAAGACATATTATTAAATGGTTTTGCAAGTTCAAAAACGCCTGTGTCATGGACGACTTTTCTTCCATTATATCTTGATATTTAGCTCTTATTTTTCTCTGATGATATCTTCTAATTTGTCCTAAATGCCCTTCTTCCAAGCATATTTATTCAGCCTCCTTGTCAACTCTCTGTTTTCTTTTTTGTCCTTTACAGTGAGAAAGGCACAGCCAAATTTGAATCAAATATATGAATTCTTACAGGCTATTATTTACTTATTCTTCATGTGAGTAGTCTCAATTTCCTATTTCTAGCTCTAGATTTTTAACCTTATTGCTCACATGTCCTCTGTTGTATACACCATTCTAAGTGGAAACATTTACTTCTTCCTCTTGACATCTGCACCCCAGACTTACATCTATTCTTGAGCTCACCACCCGATATTATTTTTATTGGTTTCAGTCTACATTGCCTACAAGACTGTGAGCTTCTTATAGGAAGAGCAGGCCTTATTTGCCTTAGAGTTGCCATTTTTTGAGCAAGGTGTCTGGCATTAACATATACTCAAATATTTGTCCAACTGAAATGCTTTATTTATTTATTTATTTAAGGATTGGTATATCAATGGATCCAATTCAAAATCTTGAACTTGACTGCATTTAATTTTACTGTTTCATTTTCTTCCCAGCTCGATTTCCTACTCTCTCCTGATAGAGAGATGTAATTCCTCTGTCTTCTACATGATTTGATGTTGCAAATATAATTAATGTGGTACTCAACCTCTTGCCCACCTCACTAATAAGAATATTAAAGAACAGTGGTCCTGCTTCTAAATGCCATTCCAATAAACATCAAGTCTCTCTGCCCCTTGTTTACAGTTCTTTACCTCTCATAAGTCCCATGAGGATCTTATTTCTAAGACTAAGTTGAATTCATTTTGCAAATCAAATTTCAAGAGACCTACAATGTAGGACAAAATCCTGTTCACAATTCAAAAGCAGTAAGGCCTGATACACTGAGCTGTAATTTAAGTCAACATTCAGGTAAATGTTCCTTAATCTAGAATAATAATAGTTACATAGTACTCTCTGTGTGCAAGGTCCTGTTCTAAGAACTTTCTATGTACCAGAATTGATTTTTTTTTAACCATATGAAGTGGGTATGATTGTCATCCCCATTTTACAGATGAGGGAACTGAGATATAAATTGGTTAAGTCATCAGCCTTAGGGCCCAATTGAGAGGTCTTGTTCCAGAATTTGCATTACACTATACCACCTCTTGAAAACTGCTTGCTTAAAGTATTTGTAGCAACTCAAGTGTTCTGGTTGTTCATTGTTGCATTTAAAAACTACCCTGAAATTGGTGGCTTAAAACAGCAACCATCTTACTAAGTCTCATGATTTTGGGGGTCAGTGGCTTGGCAGGGTGATTCTCTATTACGTGTAGTATCATATGGGCCCAAACTAGGTGGCATTCAGCTGGGGGCTGGGCTGATCTAAAGAATCTTTGAGATGTCCCTACATACCTGACTCTTCAATGGGGACACCTGGAAGGCCGATCTCTGCTAAGCTCCTCTCTTTTTTTGTGAATTCTCAGGTTTTCTCCACATGATTCCTTAGCAGGGTGGTTGCACTTCTCACAAGATGGCTCAGGGTTCCCAGGGACCAAAGTGGATGCTGTCAGTTTACAAAATGACCAGGCCTGGATATGGCGTTGTGTCACTTCGCAGGACATTCTTAGCCAACACAGTCACACCCCAGACAGAATGCAAAGAGAGGGAAAATAGAGCACGCTTTCAGTGGGGGAACTGTCAATGAATTGTGGTCATCTTATTTGCCATAGTAGGTATTATAGAGGAAATTAACTTTCAGGTGGTTGATTCAAACTACAGTATTTTGTACTTGTTCATAATTATTATTATTTTAACTAACATTTTAAAAAGTAAGATAGAAAAACAGGGCCCAGGAATTCAGTCAAATATTTTATTCATGGTGTCTCAATAACCACCTAACAGGGCTACAGTGAGGTTTATTATCATGAGTCTTAGTCCCTCTATAAAAAATGAGTACACCAAGGCTCAGAGGGGTTAGGGAACTTGCTCACTGAAGCGCTTGAACTTACCCCCAAGAAGAATGATGGGCATTTTTTTCTGTTTGCTTAAATGGTAGTTTCTCCTTATGATTTTATAGGATCACTGATTAGAATGAAAACAACACAGTATGTTAACTAACACTCAACTTCAAGATAGAGTTACTTGAATTTAATATGAACTGGGGGATGTAACTGTCCATCTCTTGACCTTGGTCTTCCCATCTGTAAAGTGAATGGTTTGGACCAGATTTGTGTTTTCCAAGCTGTGACTTGAAATCAAAAAATTTATAAAGCCACAACCAACATTTTTTAAAACAAAGTATGAAATAGAAAATAGAGTACATTTTATGCAGGCAGAGTGAACACTGAATACTACTAGGTGATCTTTTATGATTCCTTCCAGATCAGAAGAACATGAATCTGGAAATAGTCATGATTTCTATCATGATTTTGTATAAAACAGGCTATATCTAGCTTGTATCAAACAAAACCTTGAATAAAATGACTATGTGTTATATCATTCTTGATGTAGTTACTAGTTCATATTTATTATTGAAACCTAAAAAAATTCAGTACTTTGGGTCATATTTTGGTCAAACACAAACCTTTCTTGAACCTCACCTTCCTACCCTTAGGAAAATAAATAAATATCTGCACAGTAAATATTCCCTTGACCCAGTTCGCACATTTTATATTCATTTCAAGCAGTATTTTTAAATGAAATTACACTACCTTAAAAGCATTAGGACCATCCTTCCAATTTGGGATGTAACGTGCATGATTCAATTTTTATTAATAGTAATGATGTCTAGAAATTAAACCTCAAGAAAATATTTTAAGGCACAAATGTCAGCCATATCATATCGATGCTAAATTCATCCAGAGGATACCATATGCAAAATTAAAGAAGTGATTCAGGGATACAAGTGTTGGATTTAGGGATGGATGAGGTGAATGAACCGCTAGTGTTTTGTTTTGTTTTTTGCACTGAAATTTCATGATTCAGCAGATCTACAAATGTTGACAGGCACCTATTCTAAAGTATTAGAAGCCAGCATGAAATGCGGATCACCTTGTTTCTCTTGTCTTCTGGATTCCCTTGGTCAGAATGTGAGACCAAGTATTTTTTTTCCTCTCAAATATAAAATAACGCAGACTCTCCCCTGTGCAGTCAGCCAACAAACAAGATACGCTTTTTGTTCGAAATGCAGAAGTACTTTATGTTAAGAAATACTGATTTCCTAAACTTTTTAGATATTGGCACTCAATTAAGTAAATAGTATGTGGGAGTAAAGTTCAAATGAGTCTTTAGGGAAAATGTATGATACTGTTTACTCAAAAAATGTAGACATGATGTGAGCAGATATCACCTTTCTTCTTAATTTTCTGATTTTGATTTTTACATGATACTATATTATGAGGCACTTTAGTATTTTTAAAGTACTTTCAATCATTCATTTGCTCAAAAATATGCATTGGTTACCTGCTTTGTGTTGGGCACTGCCTCTGGAGAGTGGTGAACAAGAGCAGGTCCTCTAAAGTTAAAAAAAAAAGAAAACAAAGGAATAAGATCACTGCAGATTGTGATGTGTTCTAGGGTGAAAAAACAGCCAGTGATGACTTCAGATGACTTCAGAGGTCAAGGGAACCTCTAAGGAGGCCACATTTGGGCAGAGACCTGAATGACAGGAAGGAGTCCGCCTGTGCCGGCAGAGCTTTCCTGGCACTGAACCTGCTGGGACAGAAGCTCCAGAGAAAGTATGCCAGACTTGTTCTCCATAAAGAATCTTATGTATGCAACACCTTCTCTCCGTGTGAATAGGCTGCATTAAAGATCTTGTCCATCTTCTAACTCTAATCCCTTTTGTTCTAAAATTTGAGGGAGAAAAGATAATACTGATGGGAAATATTGTAAAATTTTTCTGCACAATACATACTCAAAATAGTCTCCGAATATTTTAACCTTGTTTTTAAAGTCACCTTAGGACAAAGATCAGAATGATAATGTTTGACTGTACATGGATTATGTTTTCTTTTTCTCTTGAGTCTGATTTCCTTAAATACCAAATTTATATTAGCAGTTGCCTTGTCACATTCTAGATAGTCATGACTTTTTAAAGCTTCTTTATCATTATTGGATAATTTTTAAATGAGTTGACCGATCACATTGCTTTATAGCTAGAAAAGAAAAGATATATGATTTTTTGTCAGTAGAAAAATGTGCAAAGGTAAAACTAATTTTCTCCAAAATATTTTACCCTTTTGGTTCCTCTTCTTTCTCCATCATCATTACACTTACTCATTCTAAAGACAGAGAAGATTTAGAGCCATCAACGGAAAGAAGGCATTGATTTAGCTATCTTGAGAGTTTCAGTGAAGTGTTTTGGTATCCAGAGTGCTGTTTTTCTTTTGTTTTTCAAAAAGTTTGAAAATAGCTCCCAGCCTTTAAAGCCACTGGCATTTTACAGAGAATATTTGAATTTTATCCTTGGTACCTGACAATGGAGAACAGTTCAATGTTTTAAAAAAAAAATGGCCAGGAATTTATAAGGTATTACCACTGGGCAAACGGCCCAAATTCTCTAAGTCTCATTTTCTGTGGTGAAAGTCCTGGTCTCTATTATTAAATAATGGAACATGAGAGCTGGAAGAAATGAATCCTAGAACTCCTCTCAGTTCTGAAGCTCTGGACAAACTATTCTTTCTCTCTGGAATGTTCTGATTCACTTTTTTTAGACTTTAGTTCTAAACAGCTTTTGGATGAATTGGCTTTGGCTCCAGAGAGACCTAGAGTCAAATTTTAGCCCTTCTACTTAGCAGCTTATTCCTTCAGAGCCTCATTTGTAAAATAGGCAACAAAAAAAGAATTTATTAGGATTGAGGGGGAGGAAAGGGCTAACTGAGATAATTCACGTATACTTGCCCATGGAGGGCTGAGCTGCTGTGTCTAGGGTCTGCCCATGAATATGAACAATTATTTTAACAATAGATATTCTTTTATTCAATATAAGATGGCCTGGTAGTTGGCAGGTTACTAACACATTGATTAAAGCAGAGGTACCATGGCTAAAGGTCATGAGTTCTGGGTATCGACCCATAAGTTTTACAGAGGGGATGGAGCATGTCTGCTAACCCAAAGAGTATGCTAAGCGGGAAATGTCAAGACCTTCCACTCAACAGACACAGTGGCGGCTCATGCCTGTAATTCCAGCACTTTAGGAGGCCAAGGAGGGAAGAATGCTTGAGCCCATAGATCAGAGAATAGCTTAGGCAACATAGCGAGTCCTTGTCTCTACAAAAACTATTTTTTAAAAAATTATCTGGGTGTGGTGTCGCATGCATGTAGTCCCAGTTACTTGGGAGACTGAGGCAAGAGGCTGAACCAGAAGGATCACCTGAACCCAGGAAATCAATGCTGTGGTGAGCCAATTGTGCCACCACACTCCAGGTTGAAACAGAGACCCCCAACTCAAAAAAAAAAAGACCTTCCGGTGAAATTTTTTTTCAGGCCCCAGTGTCAATATTTCCTGCTAGAGGTCTGGTCTTCTCATACTCTTTACATAATCTTAGTTCTCTCTGATCCATGCTCCTATATTAGCAGTCAGTATTTACTGAGCACATACTATGTATATTCTACATATTCCACATACATTAATTCACTTAATTCTCACAAGAGCCCAGTTAAGTAGGTGCTGGTGTTTTCCTGAAGAGGACCTAGCTAGTGATGTAGAAATAATGCCACTGAGGGCTGTGATCCTAGATAGCCTAGCCCCAGAGTCAGTGTAGGGAAGCAGTACCCAGCCCCACTAACCCAGCACATCCTGCATTCCCCCTGCCAGGTTTCTTAGTAAACGCAGTCTAAGCCCGGTTTGTCTGTCTTCCAGGGCAGCTGTGTTCCATGAGGTGAGACTTGCATCAATACTGTCACCACTGAATCACCAAAGAATCCGATTCGTAACAGGCAGTCAATACATTTGGGGACTATTTTCAAACCTTCGTTTTACAGATCAGAGAATGAAATCAAGCAAAGTTTAATGCCATGCCCAAGGGGAAAGCTGATATTATTAGAACATTGGTTTTCTCATCTCAAGACCACTCACTTTCTTTCTACTCCATCAAGCTACTTCTTGTGTTGGTTTCCCTGTGCACCTTCTTCCTCAACTGAAATCGTCTTGTGCCTGAAGTCACAGCCCCCGATTCGATTCCCCAGCCCGGTGCTAAATCCCATTTTCTTGAGCTTGATTTAAGTCTTTGATACATTGTGTTTTAGTTACATTTTTTTAAAGGAGGGAGCATTAAATGATAGAAAGCAAAACACAAATGCTTCGCCCCAGTCAAGCCGCTTTCTGTACCAGCAGTGATGCCTGTGCTTTGTAATTAACTCTCTGGCTAAGGTTCCACAAAGTTGTACCTTTGAACTAAAAAAGGAAAACAAATAAATAAATAAATAGCTCTGCTGATTTGCAAGGTATTGCAGCTGCTGGAAAAATCTCCCACATCTAACCTACCATCGTACCGTCATCCCTGATGTTTGTTTCTTCTTCCAGCCGAGATGAAGAGAAAACTGAATTGTGCTTCTGGTATACAATCTTACCTAATTACGCCAGCTGATCACTTAAAAGTAATGTTTGCACACAGACCGGGAAGATGCTTACAAGAACCAGCTGGTTGATAAAGGCTATAAGTGAGGATTTGATTCCTTTTCAAAGAAGTGTTAACTGTTTACATCTATTTTTAAACACCACATCACAACATGAGTTCCTGTGCAGCACTGCAAAGGGATACTGTGCTCAAGTTCTGCAGGGGCAGGAAATTTAGGAATAAAAGTACTGTTCAACATTTAGCAAATGTGACATGACGATTCGCCACTCTGAGACATCCATTTGAGTGAGGACGGATAATTGTCCTTTGGTTTTTACATTAAAATAAACGATTAGAGTTAGTGGGGGGAAAAGAGAGAGATTGTGTGTGTGTGTGTGTGTGTGTGTGTGTGTGTGTGTGTGTGTGTGTGTGTGCGCGCGCGCGCGCGTGCGCATGCACGCACACAGACGCATGCACATATGTTTTTGTATAAAGCAGAATGGTAAGAGTTGAACACGACTAGCTTTTGGACTTAGAAGACTGAAGTCAGACTATTGTCGATTCCACATGCCGCCCATGTGCTACGGCCAAGTTACTTCATGGGTTGTTGGGATGAGTCCATGAGATAATGAATGTGAAAGTCAGGGCACAAATGCTTTGTACAACTCAGATAAGTTATAAATAATGAATGCCAAATATTTAGTAGTACTATGTGCTAAGACCTGTCCAAACATTATCTTATCTAATCCACATAACAATCTTATATAGTAGGTTTTATCATCCTCATTTTTTTTTCTTTTGAGATATATTTCACTCCTCTGTACAAAAGGCAAAATAGAATTTGAATCTAAACCTGTATGATCTCAACTTTGTGTGAATCTCAAAGTCTATGTTCTATGAATCTTATTTCCAGATTTTCCACACTCCCCCACTGACCAAGTTTAGGCATCTTCAACCCATCTGATTTGTGAAGAATTTACCCACAGCATGGGTGTCCACCGTGGTTTCTGAAGATGTGAAAGTGAAGAAGACAGCATCTCTTTCTGCATGGAACCACAGGAGGGAGAGATAAGAAGCATAAAGAAATATTTATGAAGAAAGCATTTAAAAAAGCACTATACTATGGTGTTATACATGCTAATGGCACCTGGCTTATAGTAGGTGCAGAGTGAATACATGTGGTACAACAGAGAAGTATTTGCATTGCAGTGGTAGCTAAGATATTGACTGTATCTAGGAAGTACAGGGAAGTGCTGTAGAGAGAGTCCCTGAAGGATGGGTAGGTCACCAGGCAGGTAATGTGGGAAGGACACTGCAGGCAAAAGAGACCTGTTTCACAGTAGTATGGGACTTGTTAAGGACTTAGAGTAAGTTGCTCCAATTATTTTTCTAATATGAGTTCTCGGTATGGCTCATAGATTCAAAGTTGTATAGGACATTCACTGAGTGAAGAGATAAACCAGAAAGAACAAATAATAACCAAAAGGATAATTCTGAGACAGAAGCTAGGTTAGTGACCCAAAGCATGAGGAATACTCAAAGATCCTAACCTTTCTTGGTACATCAAATCCCCAAGGTAAGCATGGTACCTTAAATATCTATTGGTTACATCCAGTTCGTCATCCATGTGGGTCTTTGCCTGATTGCATATCCAACATCATCTGCAAAGATGTGGGTGTAAAAACGAAAAGTGTTCCTTCCTAAGTGTGATGAGGATGACATGTGATTTAGCTCTAATTCTGTTCATATAGGGAGACAAAGGAACCACAATTCATCACATGTGGGTGGATGGCCACACTTCCCTCTTGTACGGGATGCAGCCATCACTACTCAATCTACTGTTCTCCCTGGAAGGTAAGTTTTGAAGGGCAGGAAACTTTTTACTGTATATTCATTGGTCTATTTATTTGTTGGTATTTTTCAAATATATGCAACATTGAGCATATTGTAGGTACTCAATAAATATCTGTGGGTGAATGGATTGATTATTACTCCTTTTTTTCTCTTTTTTCTTATTGAGACCAGTAAATGCTTCCAACAGTCGAACCAGTCAATAAAGGGACCTTGTGAGATAAAATTGATTGGCCTCTCTAGTGAAATAGAAACACACCCAGAGTTCAACCCAGCAATTCTGGGCAATGGGCTTCACTCTCTGTGATTTGGTTGTTATAAGAATTAAATGATATATAAGATAGAATATACAGGCACACTCTTTCCCATGGTGGTTAATAGCAAAATATATTTTTTTATTTAGCACCTCAAATATAGTTTATTTATTAATCACCCATGAAGCTAATTTCATATATGTGTGTATGTATGATACCCTATATATAGTCATTATATAGTATCATCACATATAATCATTATGTATGCATAAATAATTAATATCAATAATATTGGTATAGCACTAGCGTCATATCTATCTACCTAATATATTTATGGATTATAGATTAGGTAGAGAAATATGTAGCTAAAAGACAGATATAGATGATAGATATAGATAGATAGCTATAACATTAAGACTAAAAAAATTCAGATGATAATTGCACAGGCTGATTTTAAGTCACATGCTTATCACAAAATGGAAGTCTTCGGAGCACATCTAAATCCAATAGTTCAGTATCTATAACCTTGCAGGCCATCCTTATTTCAGTGTAAGCAAAAGAAAAAGGACAAAATGAAATTCAGTTTCGGAGACGCTGGCCATTTGCAAAAGAAGTAAATATCACTCTCTACGGGGGCTGATCTACAGGTCCTATTTCACAAATTTGTAAATGCTGAAACTTCTACCCTCAGAATATGAATATTCACCAGCAAATGGATGGATTAAATTGTTATGCAGAAGACATTGTCTCCCTGGTGCATTGAAATTCCTTCGGCCTCACTCTGGTGAGCAAGGCTCCTCCCGCAAATGGTTTTATAAGAGAGACAGAGTTCTTCCACAAGCATTTCCAACAACTGCTAAACCCCAGCTCTAATGTGCACCGTGGAAAGGGAAAAATCCTTTTTCTAATCTCGTTTATGATTTATTAGCTTATTCATTGGACTGCAAATGCTTGAGAAAATCTGTTCTTTTCAACAAGCTAAAACATTTGGGAAGAGACAGAACAAAAGAGAGACAGAGAGAGAGAAAGGAAAGAAAGAGAGAAAGATAAAGGATAGAAAGAGAGAGAATGGGGGAGGAGAGAGAAACCAAAAAAGGTATATTAAATGCAAATAGAAAGCGCTTAGTGAGGCATCAAGACCAACATTTGAACTACAACAGCTCGGTGGATAATTCGAGATTGATTAAACACTGAACTGGGCTTGATTGGTGTAGAGGTTCAATCATCATCATGATTCAGAGACAGCAGCATAGAGGAAGATAGAGGAAGATTCCCTTGTGAGACCCTGAAGAAAATGCAAGCCAGTTGCACAAAACAGGCATTTACAGAATTCTTATTTTCTATTGTGTTACATCCTGCTATACCTAAAGGAGCCCTTGCAAAACAACCCCACCCCAACCGGGAAACAAGAATCTGGATCAGAAGTTGTGCTTTATGGATATCTCCTTGAAGGCACAGCGGCTAGCTCCCTCCTCAGCAGAGAAGGCAGCTCCACTCAGGGCGGCAGCACAGAGATAGCTGGAGCACAGCGTCAGGGTGGGAGGAATTCCGAGGGGCTGGATGTAGGTTGAGATTTTCGAGAAAAGCATGTAGAGCTACATGAGACGAAAGAAAGAAGTGCTGAGAGGCATCTAAAGAGATGCCATTCAGCTTTTGGTCCTAAACGTATTCAGAATTTTCTACCACACTTGGAGAAGCAAAAACCCAAAACAAAACAAAATAGGATGAGAACGAGGGTAACTGGTTAAGAAAAGTCTGCAATTCTGACATGCTTGGCAATACGTTTCGCAAGGTTTTCAATTTATTTCATGAGTTTTGCTAAGCAGATTAGTGTAGAAGAGGCCTTATTTTAGCAAACAGCATACATATATGTAACATATATATTCTGAAATCTGAATAGATCATGAGATCATGAAAATTCTCTTATCTACATACAGTTTAATACTCACATTTTGCCAGAACTTTTGGTTTTTCGATATTGTCTTGTTTTTCTTATTTCAAATTTTTGCACATATGTCTATGCCTTGATAACGTAGAAAAGGAAGGAGAAAAGAACCAAGCAGAATCACAAAGATTCATGAAAATGCTCCAGAGTGATCAGCATCTGGGCCCCGGCCAGATGGTTGGGCTGGACCTCAAGACCCTTTCGCGATTTCCCAACTTCTTATCTCCTAACTGCCATCAGCAGACAAGGGCAGCTGATTTTCTCCGCTTTGACTCCCGGTTGTTGCCACTTTTGTACTTCCTGTCTCTTCCTGGAGTCTTTCATTCCACCTCCCACTTCCACCACACCATTTTCTTTCCTTCCTGCCCCAAAGTTGCATTTCCTCCCCCTTTCCAGAATGCTTCCATCTGTTCTCCTTGCTCTCCAATCCTCCCTTCTAAAAGCTCCACCTCAGTTTTTACAGACACTCTTTATACCATCTGTTTGTAGGATGTAAGTGGAAAGCTATCATCTTAGGACAAAATTATACCCAAATTTCTAATCAAACATTCAAGACCCGCCTTCACCTGGTGCTTAGCTGGGTTTGTGTATCAATACTTTTTGTCATACATTCCTTTATGCAAACCAAGTTAATAGACTCATTGTTTTTTTCTCTGGCCTTTGGGATTTTGCTCATATTGTTGTTCCCCTAGTCTTAAATACACTTCCCTCCACCTCCTTCAGTGTGTCCTTCTGGATACCTCTGGGTAGGAGGGGTGACTCCTTCCAGGCTGTAATCTGTAACTTTCCCTCTTGCATATGTAATTATGTGTCTGTATTCGAGGCACAGAGTCCATGAACATGGTTTCCTCAGTGATCGATTACAAGATATTTGAGAGCTGAATCTCTTACAAGTTGTTTTTGCACCTCTCCTAGAGTTTGGAGAATGCCTTGCATGTGATAGATACCAGGATGTGGTATGATGGTAGAAGCTTCCATTTTAGAATGATAGCCAGGACCACATGGAATATTTAAAAATTCCATCTGAAATGATAGAGAAGCAACAGAAAAGGTATAACTTAGGGGGATCACAGGGAATGGAAGAGGCAAAATAAGTGAGATATTTCAATAAATTTTTGGCAGATGGAAATTGGAGGAAAAAGTAATATCTCTATTTAAAATACACCTAGAACATGGCAACCACAGGAAAAAATACCAATGTGACCCCTCAGTGCACACTACAGAATCCCAGAAAGGCTCAGAACTTGGACGTGTGGGTGAAGTGTGGAGCTGGAAACAGGGACTCTGTCTGCAGAGCACTTACACATCTTCCTCCCTAACAAGAACTCTTGACTGCATCCTTACATACACTAAGCAGGGAGTTAAAAAGTTCTTATTAGTAGAAACTAAAAGCATCTAGAACAGAGGTCCTCAAACTTTTAAAACAGGGAGCCAGTTCACTGTCCCTCAGACCGTTGGAGGGGTGGACTATAGTTTAAAAAAAAAACAACTATGAACAAATTTCTTTTTTTTCTTCAAAACTATAGTCCGCCCCTCCAACGGTCTGAGGGACAGTGAACTGGCCCCCTGTTTTAAAAGTTTGAGGACCCCTGACCTAGAAAAAGTAACTTTAGAAACTGTCATGTGGGTGACCAGTGAACAAGTTAGTTGACTCCCCAATCAACTGGTGGTCAGAAGTTTCATCACACTCAGAGCTTATAAGTAGCTTTTAGCATTATATGTTTAATCGAAGAGGACCACCCATGAGCCCTTGAATTAAGCAAAGTTTCCAATACAAAATAGAGAACTGACACAAATAAACAGGGGGACAAAAACAAAATAAAATGCAGAAAGTAGAAGAAAACTTTTTTAAAAAGCACCATTTGATTTTCAAAACTATGTGTCTATTTGATGATTTGGTTAAATGTATGTCAATATAGCTGGGCTCAGTGGCTCAGCCTGTAATCCCAGCGCTTTGGGAGGCTGAGGTGAGTGGATTGCCTGCGCCCGCGGGTTCGAGACCCACCTGGGCAACTTGGCGAGACCTCATCTCTACAATAAATCAAAAAATGAGCCGGGCGTGGTAGCGCGCACCTGTAGTTCCAGCTAATTGGAAGGCTGAGGCGGAAGGATTGCCGGAGGCCAGCAGGTCAAGGCTGCAGTGCCCTGCACTCCAGTCTGGGTGATAGAGTGAGACTCCAACTCAAAAAAAAAAAAAATGTATGTCAATATAAAAATAGAGTACATTCTTGGAAGTATAATAGATTTGGGTTTGAAATATTAATTTCATGGTTAAAACCTATATGTGTTATTGAAAAAGAATTGAATCTCTCTGACTTCAGATTTTGCACCTATGAAATTCATAGAAATATAATAATTCATTGGGTTGCTTTGAGAATTAAAAGGAGATGATGTAACATAGTGTGTTTGTTCTGTGCTAAATAAATGATTTGAGAATCTTTATTACCGGTAGTTCTCATATGTTTTGGAGTGGCAGATCCCCTGGAGAACTTGATAAAGGCTGTATATCCTCTCACTAGAAAAACAAATGCACATATGTATAGAGGCATGATTTGACACATAATTCCAAAGGAATGTCAAAGTCTCTAAAGCCCAAACAAAATCCCTCTAGGT
>NW_007246600.1:260630-262636 GCF_000164805.1 Carlito syrichta
GTGGAAATGCTGAGTTGCCTCTTCTCAGAAAGGACTGTCTGCCTCCATGGTATCCATTATTGAGCCATCAAGCATTTATTAAGCACGTAGGTGACGATCTTGAATAAAAAGATACAGAACGTGTAGTCAGACTGACCTGGATTTAGATCCTGGCTCCATGACTTCTAAGCTTCACGACCTTGGGCAACTCAGCCTCTCTCCGAGCTTGTTTTTCTGTTTTAAGTACAAAGACCCTAAGAGAAGACTGAGCTTCTTTTGGGAGTATAGGTCAAGCAGCGAGGAGGTGAGATGGCTAGAGGAGTGAGGAAGGGGGACACAGAAATGAAGTCAGAGTTTAGAGTGAAGCCAGGTCAAGTAGATCGCATAGCAAAGTTTTAGGTTTCCTTTTGAGTAATAGGAGAAGCCACTGGAGGGTTTTGAAGAGAGAAGAGACATGACCTGACCTACATTTTCAAAAGCTTACTCTGGCTATGATATGGAAAAGACTGTGTGCAGAAGCAAGAAGTCCCTGTGGTGGCTGCTGCAATAAACCTAGGACAGAGCATGGTGGCTCAGAGGAAGGCAGTGATGGTGACAGTGCTGGTGATAAGAGGAGTCAGATTCAGGATGTCCAAGGTGCACTCCTAAATGTTCTAAGGTGAAAGAAACAACTGAGAACTTCAAGTGGCAGAGGACAACTTCGTAAAAATCATGTGGTTTATGCTAAGAAGATTGTAACATAGTAAAGGTGCTAGTTGTCCTCTTCTTTCTCAGTAACTGGACCCTTGGATTTCAGTTGAGCACATTACTGTCCAGAAAAAAAATTAGTCTACATATTCCAATCACCCTGACAACTAAGTGTGACCATGTGACGAAATGCTAGCCAATGGGATGTCAGTAGAAGTATTGTGTTCATCTACTGGGAGTTGTCATTAAAGGGAAGAGACACATTCTTCCATTTTTTTCCTCCTTTTCTGTGTACTAATATGGGCATGACCAGAGCTGGAACAGCCATCTTGGACGCTGAAGTGGAGTCCAGGCATTGAGCAATCAGGAAAGAAGCCTTTGTCCCTGCTTGTCTTAGGGCACCCATAGCTGCCCTGGATTGCCTGCCTTGTAACAAACTTCACAACAAAACTTCAATTTGTTTTAAACACAGTTACTTGTGTATTCTATTACTCACAGCCGAGTCTAATCCTGATTAAATCAAAGGATAATAAATGAGTTACTATTACTGCTTTTACTAAATGTTTGTTATGTCCTGGGTAATGTTGAAGGCACTTTACAAATATGATGTTCCTTAATCTTTACGACCCCAGGATGGAAGTACTGTTATTATCATCATTTCAGAGATAACAAAGCTGGTACAGCAAGAGGTTACGTAACTTATCCTAGATCACTTGCCTGCCTTATAATTAGGAGAGTGAGACTAGTAGGAGAAAAGGAGGGAGGACATACTGATGAAATTATAGGGAAAGGAGAATGCCTTTGATAGTCTTATCTGGAGGCATTACATTCTGGCCTCTTATGTTGACGTTGAAATAGAAAGGAATTCCAATTATATTTCTTAAACTGGATTAACTTTTTAAGGTATAAAATTCCTTAGAGAAAATGTTTATGAATTTGGTATACGCTAAGCACATTGACACTAACTCTGCTTTTACAGTAACTTCAAATTTAACAAAGCAGAATCACACAGCTTAAGTCATGAAGTTCATTAAAATAGTGATTAGTAGCCGGGCTTGGTGGCTCAGCCTGTAATCCTGCGCTTGGGAGGCTGAGGTGAGTGGATTGCCTGAGCCCACCGGTTTGAGATCCGCCTGGGCAATTGGCGAGAACTCATCTCTACAATACATCAAAAAAATTAGCCGGGTGTGGCAGTGCGCGCCTATAGTTCCAGCTACTTGGAAGGCAGAGGTGGAAGGATCGCCGGAACCCAGCAAGTCGAGGCTGCGATGGCCGGGAGCATGCCACTGCACTCCAGTCTGGGTGACACAGTGAGACTCCAACTCAAAAAAATAAATAAA
>NW_007246600.1:263006-423123 GCF_000164805.1 Carlito syrichta
CCACCACGCCCGGCTGATTTTTTTTATTTTTATTGTAGAGATGAGGTCTCGCTGCTCAGGCGGGTCTCGAACCTGCGGGCTCAGGTAATCCACTCACCTCAGCCTCCCAAAGGCACGGATTACAGGCTGAGCCACCGAGCCTGGCTCAAGCTGCATTTTAATAATCTACCCATAAGGCTACTGCTCAGATTAGAATCATCACCAATACTGCCGATCAAGGAGGCCTTCATGGCACAGGAGTTAGCTGGGCTGAAACTGGGAACCTCTCACAGTCCTAGAAACCAAAGTCCTAGAAATCACAATGCTAAAGCCAAAGTTGATAGATAGCCAGGCGTGGTATCGCACGCCTGTAGTTCCAGCTGTCTGGAAGGCTAAGATGGAAGGATCACAGGAGCCCAGCAAGCCGACACTGGGGTGGCTGTGAGTGTGCCACTGTACTCCAGCGTGGGCGACAGAGTGAGACTCCAACCCCCCTAAAAAGAAAAAAGAAACGAAAATGGCAAGACCCTCTGAACAATTTGGAAAAATCTTAGAAATTGAAGGACTCAGAAGAACTTAATATTTACTGAGTATCTAGTATATGATCCCACAAGTAGATTTCAATATTTCTATTTTACTTATTTTTTACTTATTAAAAAAAACTGAAACAGTAGTAAAAAAGACCAGCTCTGAGTCTTTGCCCTTTCTAATGCTCAGGCATTGGACAACAATCAATATTCTTTTAATTTAAAAAACGTATTTTTATCTCAATCTCAAAGCAAGATAAAGTCTGAAGAAAAGAAATTAAATAGGCATAATATATAATCATTAGAAAAGTTGGGTCTGTATAATGTTCCGGCCAAAGAGATATTTCAGAAGGTTCACTGGAATCTATAAAGGGGAATATATCCAATTAATCAATCAAGGAGATTATAGGGAAGATAATACCGTTCTTACAACTTACTTTCATTAGACATTTCTCAATTTTTGTGTCATGGGGAAATATGTACAAATGTGATATAATGGCACAAAACAGGTTAAAGAAAGAATTTTTTCTTCACTAACTTTTATTCATTCATTCTACACATAGTTATTGAGCATCAATCGAGTGTCATATGTCTTTTCTTGCAATATCTCCTTTAATACTAACAATATGATCTGGTCCTACTAACCTCATTTTCCACAACACTTTTCCTCATTTTCTATTATTCAACCTGTTTCAGCTCCACAGCCCTTTGCTGCTCCCCCAAGCACCACAATTCTACCCCAGGGCCTTTGCACATTCTCTTTTCAT
The DNA here is from genome assembly GCF_000164805.1 of Carlito syrichta. Classification (NCBI taxonomy): domain Eukaryota; kingdom Metazoa; phylum Chordata; class Mammalia; order Primates; family Tarsiidae; genus Carlito; species Carlito syrichta. The sequence continues at coordinate 264,280 of NW_007246600.1, forward strand.
ACCCTGTCAGTCTCTTACCCAGATAATCACATGCTTCACTCCCCTACTTTATTCAGCTCTCTCCTCATATGCCACCTTTCCAGAGAAGTCTTTTCTGACCGTTCTTCAAAATAGTGGTCCCTTAATTTAATATATGTTTCAACACAACACGTATTTCTTCCTGACATTCTATTACATGTTGTTTTGTTTTTTTTACTAATGTTGTCTCCTCTACAAAGGATGGGCTTATTGCCTGTTTTGTTCACAGATATCCAGTGTTTGGCTCGATGCCTGATCCACATTAAGGGCTTATAAATAATTACCGTATAAGTGAATAAACTTTACAAGGTGTCACATACTTACGTGTTTGGTCTGTAATGTGTTTTCAGGAAAATGAATGAACTGTCAAATTTTCACAATCAGGATTTCCAGATTCTCTTGAAAAATGAGTTGTGACATGATTAAGCCATCACACCTGCATGACATGGTTGAGTGAGAGGGGAATAGGAGCTGTTCCCTTTGCACAGGGTGTACATCTTACAGTTTGTGGCAATATCCTATCACCCCACTGATTGTCTTCAACACTGGAGGTATGTGACCCCAGTAGGTACTTGCTTTAAAAGGTGGGATCCAAGAGGGAAGGGAAGAGTCTGTCTTGTTCACTATGGTACACCCATCATCTATTGACACAGTAGCTGGCACACGAGATTATTGATTGAAACAATAAATGAATATGTTATCCGTGTATTTCAGAAGAGACAACCAAAATTCATAGAGGAAGTAAATTGCCCCAAATCACAGAGGGGTACATGGTGCAGATGGGATTTGAACTCCAGGCTACTTGATTCCAGTTACTTGGTTCCTATAACTCAAAGGCAATGAAGAAAGAACTAATTATAGACATCTACTATATTTAAGAATAGAGATCCTAATTTTTACATCCGGGCAGTGTTTATGTGGTGTGAAATGCATAAATCTCAAGTTTGAAATCTGAATTTTGCAATATATATATGCCCGTGTAACTACCACCCTTATCAAAATGTGAACATTTCCTAGAAAATCCTCTCAGGTTCTTTGTCAGTGAATCCTATCCTCATACCCCAGACAAAGGTACCAGTGCTCTGGTCAATTGCCATGACAGTTAGACTTGTCTGTTCTCAAAATTATATCAGTGGAACCATCACTACTTTACTCTTTGTTTTGGGGTCTTTTATGTAACATAATATTTTTGAAAGTCTTCCAAGTTTTTGCACGTATCAGTGGCTCATTCCTTTTGATTGCTGAGTATTGTTCCATTGTATGAACACACCCAAGTTGTTCATCCTTTTTCCTGCCATTTTTAAAAAGCTTTTGTAAACATTCTTGTACAAGTCTTTCTTGTGGACATAAATTTTCCTTTATCTTAGGTAAATATCTCAGAATGAAATTGTTGTATGTCATAGGGGTAGGTATAAGTTTCATTTTATGCCAGGCACAGTAGCTCAAGCCTATAATCCCAACAATTTGGGAGGCCGAGGCGAGAGGATTGCTCAAGACCAAGGGTTTGAGACCAGCCTGAGTAACTTGGTGAGACCTCGTTTCCACAATAAATCAAAAAATAAATAAATAGATAAATAAATTAGTCAGATGTGATGGTGCATGTGTGTGATTCCAGCTGCAGCGGAAGCGGAAGGCTGCGGTGACTGTGAGCTTGCCACTGCACTCCAGCCTGGGCAACAGAGTGAGACTCCTACTCAAAACAAAACAAGTTTCACTTTATAAGGAACTGCTAAACGTTTTACGAAGTGATTTTGCCATTTGCTGTTCCCATCACCAACATTTGAGGGTTCTAATTGCTCTACATCCTCACTAATGTTTGTTGTCGCCATTCTGTAGGAGTGAAGTTTTGTTTTAAAGCAGCTCAACAGATACACTCATTTTTAAGAGGTAAAAATTCTGCTCCCTGCCTCACCAGATAGCTGTCACCCTCAACTTCATGCTTAAATTATGTGTCGCAGCCAGGCTCAGTAGCTCAGCCTGTAATCCCGCACCTTGGGAGGTTGAGGTGAGTGGATTGCCTGAGCCCGTGGGTTCGAGACCTGCCTGGGCAACTTGGCGAGACCTCATCTCTACAATGAATCAAAAAATTAGCCGGGTGTGGTAGCACACGCCTGTAGTTTCGGCTACTTGGAAGGCTGAGGCGGAAGGTTCACTGGAGCCCAGCAGGTCGAGGTTGCGATGGCCAGGAGCATGCCACAGCACTCCAGTGTGGGTGATAGAGTGAGACTTCAACTCAAAAAAAAACCCAAAACGAAAACAAAACAAAGCAAAAATTATGTGTCGCAGTGAGAGGCTGGTAAATGTTTCACAAAGCAACATTCAGGGGAGGGGTGGTTGGGTAGAAAGCCCTGATTTATAGTATATGCCCATTACTGTAGTGTAAACACTCCCACTAAGGATGATTTTAAGCTAACACTAAATACAGTTGGGAAGAAAGGTATAGACAGGGCTCATGTGAGCCTGCTCCAACATGCCATTGGCTGTCTGGTATTTCACTATGAGATCCAACCCATAGAAAAGACCTTGCATTTTCCGAAGATAATGGCTGTATGAATAAGTAAACCCATGGTGTGATCATTAACCAGAAAAAGAGAGCTTTCCATTCCACTATTGGCCTCACTCTGAACATTTGAAAAACTGCAAATCATTGAGCTTATGGGACTCAAATCTAGAACTTCTTTACTTCTCTACCAAGACATCAAGACTCTCCAAACCTGGGCCTTATCTAGCCTACCTATTGCTATTTTCTATTGATCTCTGCTGTAAGCTGGCAGCTCTCACTACTTAGGTCATCCCTGATCTCAGACACCTTCCCACTTCCAGTATTGCTCTCCCTGTCTAAAATATCCTCCCTTTTATCTCTGATGTTTTTCCTTTCAAATCACTCACATTTCAAATCACATTTGTTGATTTCATCTAGTTATCAATGCTGTGCTGAGAGTTTTACACATGTAGAATTACTTACGTAAAACAGTGTTCCTGCTTTAAAGATGAGATCACTGAGGCTTATAACATTTAAATAATCACACACTATAAGTAGCATTGGCAGATTTTGAACTTAGCGCTTTTTAAAACCCAGCTTTTTAAAGCCCAGCTGCTTTCTACTTTGTAGGAAGATCCAGTTAAAATCTCTAAAACTCACTAAGACATTTCTGAATTTTTATTGGTCCTTATGGTTGACTGACCTCTTACACACACTGAGCTGCTACTTAACCATTATCTGCCTAACACAATTCCACGCCTTATTTATTTTTTCCCAAATGATTGCTAGTCCAGGGCTGTGTAGACACTGGTAGCAAGGCAGAGAGGAAAATTTACTCATGGAATTATCCAATTAAGTGTTAAAATTCTAGCCATTTACTATCTTTATGAATTTAGGCAGCTTAACTAACTTCAGAATTCTTGGAATAATAACATCTACCTTGAATAACCACCATATATATTTACTAAACCAGCACATGTGAAACATCAAGTCCCATACTAGGCACATAAATAGTAATTGTTATTGTTTAGGTTAATCCTGATGGTTGACTGTTACAGTAATGGTCCCCAGCGTATAATACCTCCTGCATCCATGCCTTGGCATAGTCTCTTTCCACATTGATTCTGGACTTGGCTACATGTCTTGCTTTGGTCTATGGAATGTTAGAAAACAGGATAAAAGTAGAGACTTGAAAGCCACTTTGCACACTGGGATTACTTCCTTGGAATGCTGCCTCCACATGAAAAAACCTGGGCTAGGCTGTTGGAGACACGTGGCCCAACCAACACCCAACATCATCTGCCAGATTTTTGCATGAGGCCACCTTCAACCAGCCAGCCCCAGATAAGTTGCCAGATGACTGCAGTCACTTGAGTGATCCTAGGCAAGACCAGCAGAAGAACTACCCACTTCAATGCAGCCAAATTTGCTAATTCACAGTATTATGAACAAATAAAACAGTTGTTTCAAACACTAAACTTTGGTGTCACGTGTTAGGCAGGAAAGCGTTATTGATATTTGAACTTTGCCGCACTTGGCAAGCTAGTTCATATATGGAAGAGACTTGGTACACGTTCACTGAATTTTATAAAGTCGAAAACTTGTGCATGGGATTGTGATATCTCTGAAGGCAGGGACCAGGCTTTATACTTCAATGGCATCTCACACAGTTTGAACACAGAGAAGGTGCAAAATGAGGCTTTTGGCAGTCATGGAAGCCTCACTTGATTTGCATTTAAAGAAAACCAAAGCCCTGTTTGTCTGAGCAGCAAAGATATTTAGTCGTCTTCTTGAGCCATGCACTTTCTCACAATATGGAATTTTTCTGACGTGGAAATACACGAGCTAAACTTTTCGTCCAAAGGCACATTCCAGTTCCTATGCCATTCCAGTGAGGAGAGGCTGACCTTCTCTCTAATTAGGAGAAATTAGAAATGGAGCTTAGCAAGCAACAGATGCAGAAACTCAAACTAATCTGCTTCTCACTCTTCCAGGCTCCCTACCTCAAGTCTCTCAGTTTGTGACCACGAGGGCACCTTTCACCATAACTGTCTTGACATTTCTGTGGCTCCACATCTGGAAAAGTGACTTTTAAACTTTATTTCACAAGCACACTTGTAGCTCCCTCTTGGCCTTTAAAGAAACAAATACACATCTGTGAAGCCTAAAGCTAAGAGCTTTGAGCCAAGGTTTAGGAAGGACTATTGGGATGTTAGCACACCTCTTGTCATGTACTTAAAGAAGGACACCCAGTGTATACTGTCACCCTCTAGAGAACACATTGGAAGAAGCAGCCCGATACAGAGTTCCTAACGCAGACTGAGGTTGAAAAGTTGGCTCCACCATTGTTCTGCCTGGCAAAGTAGGCAATGTCCAGTGTGAAGGAAAGGACGTTCATCTGTTTTCCATTAATGCTAATAAATGATTCAGCCTTTCGTGCACTGAGTGAAGATTAAAAAGCAAAAGCATAGTTCCATGCATTATGGAAAAACGTCATCTAAATGCACAATAGATATGGTCTTATTACTGACTTCAGGAGACTTCATTTGCTTTTGTTTTTTAAACCTCCTTCCCTGGAATCAACACAAAGTTGGAATTTTGTTCTGTATTACTGAGAAGGTCTCACAAAAAGGCAGGGCTAGCTTTCCCAAGTATGCTCTGTAGGAGCAGGATGGAGACCATGCTGTATCAACAATGGAAGACAAAGGAAAAAGAAGGGAGCTCACTATTTTTTGAGCTTATGTATTCCAGACATTTAATATACATACTTATATTTACATGTAGCCATGACTCAAGAGTTTTGGTTTGCCTATGTTGCTGTAAAGCAATACCTGAAGCTGGGTCATTTTTTTCCTTCAAAAGAGATTTATTTGGCTCATGATTCTGCTGACCAGAAGACTGGGCACCTGGTGAAGGCTTCGGGCAGCTTCCACTCATGGTAGACAGCAAAGGGGAGCCAGTGTGTGCAGAGATCACATGTCAAGAGAGGAAGCAAGAGAGTGAGAGGAGGTGTCAGCTCCTTTTAATAATCAGCTCTTGTGAGAACTAACAGAGAATTCACTCATCTTCTCCCTCTCAGGGAGGGCATGAGTCTATTCATGAGAGATCTACTCCCATGACCTAAACATCTTCCCTTAGGCCCCACCTCTGACACTGGGGGTCAGTTGCCAACATGAAATTTAAAGAGGACAAAATCCACAATATCGCACCCAGTTGGGTGAAAATTATCTTCATTATTTAAGAGAAAACTGAGACTGAGAAGATTAAGTAATTTTCCCAAGTTAGTAGTATATCAGGAATTAAGGAATTTACCCAAGCTAAGTAAGGTAGGCAGTCAATTAATAGTAGAATATTGATCTTAAATTTATCCAGCCTGCGTTCTATATAAGAATTCTTAAACTGAAAAAGGCACTATTATTTAGAGTTACCTACATTCCAGGTATTATGCTGTGAGCTTCACATCCATTTTCTTATTCAATCTTTGAGGAAATTATTACCCTTGATTTGTAGATGAAGAAACTGCTCTGAGTCTCTTCTTGTTTTTTAAAGATTTACAAATGACACACACCCAATTTTGGACCTTTCTAGAGCAATCAAAGTCTTCATGGAGTACGCTAAGTCTTTGGGTTGAAAGCAACCTAAAGTTATTCTAAATCCTTTGTGTGCTAGTAATAAGCACATTCTATGTCTATAGTCCTGTTTTTCTTTCTTTCTTTCTTTCTTTCTTTCTTTCTTTCTTTCTTTCTTTCTTTCTTTCTTCCTTTCTCTTTCTTTTTGTTCTTTTCCTTTTTTTTGTCTCTTTCTCCCTTTCTTCCTTTATACTTTTTTGGAGACAGGGTCTCACTCCATTGCCCAGACTAGAGTGCAATGGTACAATCATAGTTCACTGTAACCTCCAACTCCTGGGCTCAAACTATCCTCCTGCCTCAGCTTCTTAATTAGCTAGGACTACAGGTACACACCACCATACCATGCTTTGTTGTTGTTTTTTTAAAGCAACGTGGTCTTGCTCTGTTGTCTAGGCTGATCTTGAACTCCTAGCCTCAAGTGACCCTCCTGCTTCAGCCTCCCAAAATGTTGGAATTACAAGTGTGAGCCACTCTGCCTGGCTTGGCCCTTTTAGTTTATAAAGCACTCATAAAATCGTAATCTCTTTTAATCCTCCCAATAATCCTATCAGGAAGAAAATAATCACTTACAGATGAAGATGAAGGGTTTGAAAAGCTGAGTAATTTGTTTCAAGTCCATCAGCCAATAATGGCAAAGTCAGACACTGAGTCCAGTGGTCAGTACCAGTGATAGACTTTTCACTTATGTTGCGAGAAGTTAAGATGGAAATGCCTTTAAATGAGAAAGTGAAGCATAAATGTATATATGTACTATGATCACAATTATGTAAGTATATACACATAACACAATCTTGTATGAATTAGCTTGATCACAAATAGATATAAAACTGTATGCCAAGAATTTCCATCTCCTCTTTTCTAGTCACTGAACATTTATTCAGGAAGACACAATAAAGGAAAACTCACAGAAGGTCAACACTGAGAGGAAGAAGAAGAAAGAGGGAAGGCCATGACCACTATGTAGCTTTAGTACCACATCTACAGCACAGAGGCTATTTGGAATTATGTGAAGGACAGGACGGTGCAGTGGTTAGCCATGGACTCTGAGGTCCAACAGACTCAGGTTTAAATCCTGGCTCAGCCTCATGTCAAAAAGTTGTATGAACCTGGACAACTTATTTAACATTTTTCAGGCTCAGACTAAGCTGCCCAACTCACAAAGACTACCAAATGTATTACAGCACTTGGGGCAGTATACATAACACACACAAAGTGTTCAGAAAGCAATAGCTCAGCAGGCTGGGTGGCTCAGCCTGTAATCCCAGCACTTTGGGATGCCGAGGCGAGTGGATTACCTATGCCTGCGGGTTCAAGATCAGCCCAGAAAATTTGGCAAGACCTTGTCTCTGCAATGAATCAAAAACTTAGCTGGGCATGGTAGCGCGCTCCTGTAGTTCTGGCTACTTGGAAGGCTGAGGTGGAAGGATTGCCGGAGCCCAGCAGTTCAACACTAGGGTGGCCGTGAGTGTGCCACTGCACTCCAGCCTGGGCGACAGAGTGAGACTCCAACTCAAAAAAAGAAAAAAACATAGCTCATAATATGATGAATTACTCAATCTCTTGTCCAAGAATAAGTAGACAGCCTTCTCTCTCTACCTGTTGCAACAGGGACAATGCTCTATTCTCAGCTCAGTTGCCTGGTCTGATCTAGAAGAGACCCTACAAGGATGGAATTGCCACCAGTTATGTAGCCTCAATTAAGAACATCAAAGACTGTTTGCTTGGTTGCAGCAGTGTTTGCCCCATTTCTGCATGCACACTCAAACCCAGGTTTCATGAGATAGACCGCATCTCATGCAAACTCATAACCTGTGAAATTGTGTTTTGATTGGGTATACCACATATGCCCGGGCTTATCTCCCCAAGTCCCTAAGGAAAATTATAGAATACCATTTTTTTCTGAGTCCCTGTAGAAAAAGATTCAGTTATTACATTTTTTAAAATTCAGGGCAGGCATAGCCATAGCTAGCCTTGACATTTCTGAACAGACCTGAATTTCCAGAAAAAGCATAGCTAACACAACCAGTATACTAAGGTCTATTTTAGCACATAGAAAATGTGAGTGGATTCACAATATACCACAACAATCAATATTTTCCCTTGGATATCTGAAGCAGACGAACCAAATATTTAAATTAGATGATGACATGGTTTATTCAAATTCTTCCACTTGGTGAAAACCACTTTTTGAATAGCATTATACATGATGTGTGCACCTACTTAGCAGGTGTTTGATAATCCTTTAGAAGATGTTGCAAGTGAATAAGATTCTAATTCTCACATAGTTACCTTTGAAAGAGAACATTACTTTTCATCTTGAAAGCACAGAGAAAAATTCCAGAAACGTTGTGTGTGATATATTCTAACCTAGATTTAGCAGGACATTTTCCCCTTGTCCCTTACTTTGAGACAGGATGGAGTTATGTGCAAAATGTAAGCCCTACACAAATATCAATTGTTGTGCCGGAAGATAAACTTTACATTTAACTTAGAGTCAAACAACTACAAAAACTGCAGAGTTGGGAGGAAACCAGGAGGTCACAGAGTCCAACCTCCCATTTTCAAGTAGGCCCCTACAGATGAAAACCAGATGACATTTTAAACGGACCACTTTCAAATTAAATGTCAACTGCATATGATGCAACCTAACACACCATAAACTCTTAGAACACAAAGCTCTTCCCCAGTTTCTCCAAGAGGCCATCAAGACCCACATGCAATTCATATATTCACTCTAGAAGTCTATAAAGGTGTATTGCTGGGTACTTCTCTGGGAACTCATCTATTTTCATGACTTTGGTGAGCACATTTTAAGGTTATAATCCTGCCACATGCTTTTAAGAGTCACCCTTGTAATTCTACCCCACACATTATTTTTTACTCATAGTCAACAGATACAAAGCATAATAAAGCAGTCTGAGCCTGGAATCCCAAATGATGGTTGGGAATTTAAACCTTTGGCTGCCAAATACCCCCAGTGCAAATTATGGTAGTATTTTGACCTTGAAGAGGCTTGCTTAATGAAAGGAAGAAGTCAAGAAAATCACACAGTGAGTGGGACTGAGAATGCCAGAGCGAGAAAGGGAGAAAGAGCAAAGAGAAGCCAATCCTGTGGAAGAAACTAATTTACAAAACAAACCTTATTCGGTACAGTTTTTCATCAATTAAAAAATATGTTCTAAGCAGTTATTTTAAAATGTACCTTTATACACGTCAACAAAAAATGTACTTAAAATTACTTAATATACACATTTATTAGGTACTAAAAAATATTTTGAATATACCCCATGACTGATCTTTGAAAGGAAATTTACAATTTACAAAACACTTTCACAGACTTCATCAAATGTGATACTTTCCACAGTAGCTTTTGGGCAGTGATAGTATTAAGATCTCTATTTTACCAACACGGCATAAGAGTTTGAGCTCTGGAAACCACTGTTTAGATTCACATTTTTAAAACTAGACCAATTTATCTCTCTAAAGGAGCAATTTGCCATAGAAGTTAAGAGGTCAGGTTCTGAAACTGGAATTTCCGGGTCTTAATGAAAATTCTACAGTCCTGAGTGACCTATTTCCCTTAACTGTCATATATGTCTACTGTGAGGATTAAATGAGCAAATGTACATTAAGCTCACAAAATCGAATGCAAAGTAAGTTATTGCAAAGGGAAACAGTTAACATGTTACTTAAACAAAAAGAAAATATTGCAAAAAGAAAGTCCACCACACAATCTTTTTTTTGTTTTGTTTTGTTTTTGTTTTTGTTTTTGCTGTACTTTTTCCTTTATTATTGTTAGCATAATTGCATTCATTCAGTATACACAAATCTGTACGCTGTCGTGTTTACTTAATATAGCATAAACACTTTTCTCACAAACACCTTGTTCAGTGTCTACATTCAGTAAATCTTATAACATATAAGTGATCATTTTCCTTAGTTTTTAAATGGTGAGGTTGTTTCAAATTTTAGTGTTAAAAATAACACTGTAATAAATGTTTTTGGGAATTTTAGCATTTCCCACATACTGGAGTATTTCCTAAGAAAGCATTTTCTCTGTGTATGCTTCTTAAGGGCAGGAAGCATGTTAGTCTTTTTCATTGTTCAGTCTCTAGGGGCTACCACCGGGTCTGATTCAAGAAATAGTTGCAAATGAGTGAATGAATGAATGAATGAATGAGTGAGTGAATAAATCCTTTCAACAGATACTTATATTGGCTCAATATTGGGTTTAAGTGTATATATAGTTCATTAAAATGTAAACGCCAAGTGTTCATTTTACACATTATTAAAAGCATCATTCAATGGCCTAAAAGTGGTACCATACCATTTGGTAAATTTTTATTTCCCTAAAAGCCAAGAAGTTTGCTTTCCCTATTAGGAGCAATCAGCAGTGAATCAACAAGTAACAGGCATAGAAATAAAACCTAAATGCTTAATTTCTTCTCACTTCCCTGGGTGCCTCATTGCAAATTCCTTGGCCAATGACATCCTTTCACTAAAGCTTTATTTACATTTCAGTAGTTCCACATCTGGAAAAGGAACTTCTAAACTTTATTTCACAAGAACTCTTGTGGCTCCCTCATGGCCCTTTATGCAGTAAGAATATTAAGACTATGTCAATTTTTTTTTCTGTTAAGCTTTTTGTCCCCCTACTTTTTGATGGTATAATTGGAATATGTCCTTGAAGCACAAAGTTTTTTTATTTTTAAGAAATCAAATTGATTGACTCTGCATTTAAGAAAATATTCCCCATGCCTTTTCTCACCTTGTATTTTTTCAATGACTTTTAAAGACATTGGTTCAAAGTGCTGCTTCCCTGCTCTCATTGCTGAATTTCTTCAAAACATTAGCACGTTTTGCAGAACCCCTGAAAACATCACTTTTCCCCTGACCTATACCTCCTAATGTTTTCTTTCACCTGCATTCGTTTGATTTCAGGCTTGATACTATATTAAACGTTCAAAGCAAATGGATTGCGGTCTATGGTTAAAAGGTACAAGAGGGAAAACTACATCATGTCATGTCTCTGCTAATGGTAGGTCAGAAGTAAACATCCCTAAGTAGATGCAGCGGAATCTACCACCCACTGGGGGAAAGTTCACTCTGGTTTTTTAAGAGTCAACAGCTGAGACCCAGAGAATAAATGCTTCAGGCTGGTCCCAGATTAGAGATTTGGGAGATCTCAATTTCACCATACTAAAGCTGGTGGGTGGAGGTTACACAGGGTCACTAGTCTTTGTTCTGGTGTTCCTGAAGGTCTAGGGGGCCTTCCAGGGGAGAAGCGGTTGCAAGGGTATGAGCAGACACCCCACTTCCAAATTTACAAACTGAGTTTTTATTAAAGAGCAACTTTGGCCACCACAATGAGGTCCCTTCTCAGCTCTTCCCTGTGAAGATTTCATGAACACCCCTATTTCCTCTGAGCACTGGTGAATGTTTTAGCCCTCTCAGTAAAAGCTTTCCCTATAAAAGAAACCTGGACAACCAGGAGTAGGGCTCACTTTTCCCTCTTGTCTTCCTGTAGCAGGTGCAAAAAGCTGGCACATGTTAGGTACTCAGTAAATGCTTTTTATGTTTGCTAATATTAGTTATAATATAGGCTACTTAAAAAATAAAAAGTTACCTATCATATCCTTTACTCACTTTCTTTTTCTAGCAATGTTTTATGAAGAAACAGTAACAGGAATAATAATGGTGCCAACAATAACTGCATAAGGACGTATGGAATACCTACTATGGTCCACTCTGCTAGGTGGTTTATATGTGTTATTTCATTCAAGTCTTACATGTTAGGTCAAGTAAGTATTATCAGTCCTAATTTAAGAAGACTTTCATGAGGAAACTGAGTGCTAGAGAAACCAAATAGTTTGCTCAAGGAAAAAAAATGAGTTAATAATTAGCAAGGCTGAATTTTAAGGCCAGGTCTGTTTGATCTCAACTCTCATACTTTTTAAATGTGCCACACTATCTCTAAGACCCTGGCTCATTAAATATTTTAATGTAGTCTAATACACTTGGTTTGCCAAGCAGTTGTTGGTTAAAAGATGAAACTCTCACTTGTAACATATAAACCCACTGAGGTGGCTAACTAAGCTTTAGTAATTTCAAATAACTAATACTCCAGTGGTTAGGTTTTTATAAACAGAAGGCAAGGTGTGTTCTCTCTTGTCTTCCCTTAGTTTAGTGCTGTTAAAAAGCAAAAGATCATACTATATAGAACTAGTTGCATTTTAGCTTACTGGAAGCAGGTCTAGTAATTCTATCTATATGTTTTTTATGGCCTAAATGCATGGAAATCAGACTTTTGAAGGATGTTTTGTTACCTTCTGTAGTAGTTGAGAGAGTATTCTGAGAGCTATAAAAACACTGAATATGTAAATTTTGGAAACATTTATATGTTAAAAATACTGAAAAGCAACCATGTGTACGCATTGCTAAAAGCAGGTAGAGGAAGATGCCACATTTGCAGTTTGTAGACTCCCTAGAGCTCTCTATTAATTCTATCATGTCATTTACATGAAAATGGGGCTCTCCTTTGTATTAAGATGCTAAAGCCAAATCACATGGACAACGCAAATGAGTGAGCAAAGAGTGTTTTATCATAAAAATATATAATTTATTTCAACAATTTCTGTGGATTTTTGATATGTCTCTTTATGACACTGACAGTCATCAAGCGGCTGTTTGACAAAGTACATTTCCCAGATGTCTAAATAAAACAGTTTTGCCTTGATGAGTTTTGTACTGAGAGTTGGAGAAAGACTGCACTTTATTTGAATGTCTTTACTTGTGGAGTATGTGTTATTTCTTTCTCCTTTCAATTTGCCTCTCACTCAAAATTTGAGTAGTTAAGATTCTAGTTAGTTAGACCCCAATTCATAGAAAAATCTATAAATGTTTTTGTGATTAGATAGGGGAGGGAATAATGGTGTGAAGAGTGCGGAAATCTCTTGAGCTCAAGAAAATTTAAAGACTAACAACATAAAGAAAAATAACTATCCTCACAAGTAAGCCACAAAATACAAATGAGACTATCAATACCAAGTAGTTTTTGACCATGAAACCAGCAAATATTTCTATTAATGATAGTATTTAACAGAGGCCAGGGTGTGGTTAAATAGTCACGTACATCCATACTAATGGAAGGATCAACTGCGCTATATTGTTGGAAACTCAGCATTGACTCTTTGTAGGAAGATTCTGGGAAATGTCCACAATATCTTGCTTTGTGACCCCTCCCTTAAGAATGTTACCCAAATTATGGAAAAAATCCTTATAATAAAAGAAGTTCACCATAGTGGTAGTAAAATAACAGCAATCAAAAACAACTAAACCCCTTGGAATAAATTGTCATCTTATTGAATGAAAAAATATTTGGGTAATGCTATAAGAAAGTGATTGGCAGTAGTGGAAAACTGTCAGGGGAAGGGGAGGTGGGACTAGTAGTTGAGGGAAACTGCTAGGGGAGGGAGTGGCACACCTCATCAACAAGGGTACCTGCATGATCAATGTTTGTATACCTAACCCTGAATTGTACCCCACATCTTTATAATAAGTAAATAAACTTTTTAAAAAAGAAAAAACACTTGGCAAGCATTGGTAAGTGTGAAAAATCTCTTTAGGAAAACTTTTAAAATAATATTTTTTAAATGTCTGTTATAATGCAAATTAGAAAGCCAAATATAAATGTATAGTACAAGCACAGTCCCTTGTGAAAGAAATGAAAGAAAAATAAATACTGAGAAAAACAAGCCAAACACTTAACCATCAAGGTCTTCGGGTGGTAAGTGCTGAAAGGTATTTATTTTTTAAATCTACCTACTTGTCTTATTCTTCTTATGCTCTACAATAAGTATGCATTACATTGAAAGTGGGGGCAAAGTGAATTCTGAAAAGCAAAAAAGAATCATGAAAACGGTCTCAGTGACAAGTCATCACTAAAGGCTTGGTGTTCATTCCAAACTAAGGTTACTATAACACGGCTCCAACACAGAGATGACAAGCTCACTTTGAAGAAGTCCATGTAAAATATTATGATCTAATTAATGGCATTTTTAACCCAAACTAATTTGAAATGTTAATGTTTTAAAAAAATGTCAAAAATTTGGAGCATTCACATATTTGGCACAAGTTTCTGAGAAGACAGCAGATGTATTCCATGTGTTTCCAGAGAAACAAGAATATACACATGGATGGGAGTTGCAGGAAGGCAGAATCTAGCTTAGCACATGTGGAAGAATTCTTCACCTTCAGAGACATCCAATAATAGAGTGAGCAGCTAAGGACACATTAACCCTCCTCAACTTGGACAGGATTTTAGCAGAGGCTGCAACGTCATGTGCTAAAACATAGGAGAAAATATTTTCTCCTTATACTTTCTCCCACCTCCATCTAAGTAATCCCCGTTCAATGACACCAATATCCACATAGTTACTGAAAACAAATATTTGAACCTTCTATTTTCTTCAACACAGACATATTTTTTTCCCATTCTCCTTTTTCATTTCTTCCTATCACTTAAAACTTGACTTAATATTTTCTTATTTGTTTTTCTTTTTGAAATTGATTTCATCCAATGCATTTGGCAAGCTTCCTCTAAAATCCATCCATTTCTTCCCACTGCTGCCATCTTGGTACAAGTCAGGATTATACCCCGTAAGACCACTGAAGGAGGCTCTTAAACCATTCTACATTCTTCTGGAATTCACTCTCTGCACGGTCACCTGAAAGACACATCTACTGTTGTATCTGACTAAGGCATAAATCAAATAACCACTCCCCTACTTGTGGCCTAGCAAAGGCTTCCTAAAGCACTAAAACAAAATTCCAAATTGAAAAATTGAACCCACTTTCCCTCATCTACAAGGAAAAATAAAATCTGACTCCCAATTATTTCTCCAATCTAATCTCAGACCATTTGCTTTAACCATTTTCATTTCTCTCTCTCTCTTGCCATACTTGCCGTTGATTTCTGCCTGTTAGCTCTCTTCCAAGACATTCACAGGGCTGACTACTTCTTGAATGTAAGTCTTTGCTAAAATATCACCTCCCAAAGGAGAACTTCCTTACCCACCCTATCTAAAGAAGTCCTAAACGTATTCTCTCCCATCCTCCTCTTCCATTTCTTCCTGTCACTTAGATCATTACTTAGCATTCTTGATTTGTTTTTCTTCTGAAATTGATTTCTTCTGAAATTGATTTCATCAAATCCAAGTTTCAGGAGAGAGGGACCTTATTAATCTTGTCCACTGCTTCATTCAAAATGCCTGGCACATGGTATTTATTTAATTCATACAGATGGCATAAATGTCAGACACACTTTGTCCGACCAAATTCCATACAGGGAGAACACAAAGACAAACAAGCAACATCTAAAGAGCCAGGTGACTCACTCAAGAGCCTTCCTAGAGAGTTGCATGGCTTCCTCCAAATCTGGTCCAATAGATGCATTCTTTCTTTGGGAGCCATTTAACAATACGGTGACAAGCGAAGTTTCCAAGTGACAATTTGTGACATGATTGTTCCTTTTTGTCAAAAAAACAACACATTCTTTGAACTGTAGCTACTGAAAAGTAACTATCAAGAACACATCGGCTTTTGCTCCCACTCTCATCCCACGCCTCTCAGACCATTTTATGGGTGGAGGTTCTGTCCTTGTCTGGAATTTCAGAGCCTTGAAGGCAGGTACTAGCTCTTAGCCTTACATCTGGTCCCTATTGTTTGAACCTTTGTAGAGTGCATGCTTGTAATATGGTAGGCATTTGCATAGCAGTGAGTGGCTTAAAACAAAACTGAAAACCACGCGTGCCTTCAATAATGTTCTTTAAGAAAGTGAAGCTCTTTGAGCCCCACAGCTCCAAAGAATGTAAATAAACTTTGCATTCTTGCATCCAGATATGTCAATAGGTGATATGCTACAGGGGTCTTTGGAGGGGAGGCAAGGTGCTGGCTATTGGAGAATATGAAGACAGCACTAGATCGAGTGAGGGCTTCTGGAGCTCCTGCATAGAAGGAGGTAAGAGGCTGTTATGGAAACTGGCAAAGAGCTGCCAGTTTTCCTCCAGATGGACACGTCTTGCTAGAGGCAGCGTGAGGTGATGAACAAACCACAGGCTTTGAATAGGCAGCGCCAAATCTGCCTCCACCACCTAGCTGAGCTTCCTTGAATAAACCATTTAGTTTAGCTGAGGCTCAATTTCCCTTGCATGCAAAAAATGTGATGGTTATATTTACACTATAGTAATACTCATAAGATTAAGTAAATGTATGTAGGAAAAAAAGCTCCAGAAAGTCTTGGCACCTAGTAGATAGATACTTAATTTACATGAGTTTATTTTCTCCCTTTCTGGAGCACAGAGGAGAACTTGAGGATATCAAGTTTCTCACAATGCAGAAATCCGAGCAGTCTAAGAATCAAAACGTGAACCACAAAATCATGCAAAATCACCACGCCCCTTATACCACCATCCCAAGAACTATATAGTAGAATGATGATCCCTTTGAACAAAATCCTCTTGGTCCAAGCATGGCTGAGGAGAGTCAGGGACCACTAAATTCTGAATTGGGAGGTAGATGGTGAACTCATTAATTGAAATCGGGGACATAGGAAAAGAGCAAGATGGTGAGCTTGGTTTGGGACTTGGTAAATTCATAGTACCTGTTAAACTTCCAAATGAACATTTTCAGGAAGTGTTTGGATATACAAGTCTGAAACTCTGGAGCGAGCTCACGCCTGGAAATAGATACTGGGATGAAATGGTATAGGTGACAGTTAAAATCTTAAGTGTGTATATTTGGGTGTGGAGTGCATGTATGTGAGTAGGCATGGGTATTGGGGAAAGGCAGATGTTACCCAGGGAGAATGTGTCAAGTAAGGAGAAAAATGTGTTTAGAAAGGACTATCTAGAAAGCGCCCACGGTTACAAAGGTGACCACAAGCAGTGGAGTACAGGAGAATAGTTTACAGCCTACTCTTGGAGTGGGAAGAGGCTTATTTGTAATCTCTGTCAATTTCTGTTGTATAAATACTCCACCATAGTAAATTTCAAGCTACCAACAGGGCATCAACAGGCTCACAAAATTCATGAAAAATTAACACTGGCTCTCGCAAGCAGATATAAGCCAGCAGATTGGCAGGAAGGAGGGGATGCAAAGGATTGAACAATAACAACAAAATAGTCAGGAAAGTAAAAGAAAAAAATATAAACTAGGACAAGAGTATCATGAAAACTTTGAGTTTTCAGCAGAGATTGTGGCAATCACAACAGAAAGGTCCGGTGGGTAAACACAAAAGATGTCATTTGAATTTGCCAATGTGCAGGTGAGTAAGGCCCCAGAGGCAGATCCAGAGAAAGGGCAGGAGGCAAGTCAGGCTGGCTTAACAGCAAATAAGTGGAAAGGAAGTACAGACACATGGAGACAATCCTTTCAAAACACCCCTAAGGAAGGCAGGAGAAAAATCAAGCAATGCCTCTATTGGGAAGCAGGTCAAGGGAGGGTAGGGTCTGTGCATAATCTGAGACGCACGACCCACTCGGTGGACAAGAGCATAGCAACCAAAATATAATGGAGATCAATGGCCACCCATGCCAGCAAGAGAAGAAACAGTCAGGTGGTAACAAGCGCCACGGTATTCCAGTGAAAGAAAGAAACTTCTGGGAAATGTTCTTCTGCCTATTCTGTGGTATTGCCTCTAGCATAAAAGAAGGAGTAATGACACAGCTTGATTTCTGAGGTAACAGATAGTTGGGAGTAATCCTGATCCTCTCATGTTCTAGCTTTGTGATCTCAGGCAAGACTCGTTTCCTCAGCTGTGAAGTGGAGATAATAATAACTTCACCTTGATGGGCTTCTGTGAGACACAATACTCTAAAATATGCAAAGTACCTATCAAAGTACCTGCCATAAAGTAGACCCCTAGGTACATCTTAGTTTCTTTACACCATCCCTCACCAAGAACATTAGGCATTTAAACTAAAATCACAAAAGTATCCTGTGCTCTACCCATGACTGGGGAAGAAGGAAATGTTTTTCCTGCTATGTAAATCACGCAGCCTGAGACATAGGAGAGTACAAACAGGATGAATCTTTCTTTTCTTTTCATACACATCTACAGTCAATGAAGTGGTCAGCTCCCATACACATGGGCTGGGCTAGGAACTGCCATGTGTAGGGAAATCCATTCATATAAAGTACTTGGCCAGTCATCTGGATGAAAGATGTTACATGAATATCTAAGATCATTATCAATTACATATTCCACTCTTATGAATCATGGGAAGATACAGTATGCATAACCTTCAGAAGATAATACCTAGGAAATTAACTTGCTTCAGCTTTTCCTAATTTGACATTAGCTATTTTTAGAATTTTTATGAGTTTTTCTTATAATAATTTAGTATAAGAGTAATATGTAATATTGAAGTACCTTAAATCATTCCTTTAGGACTGAAAACATTATTTTTCTATGTAAATATAAGAAAGTTAGGCAGTTAGAAAAGTGTAACTAACTACCAGGCAGTAACTAATATGTAAATTAAACTGATCCATATATTTTAAGTAACAAGCAGTCACTGTACCCTTGATTTCATATAAATATTGAATTAGGTTTATTTATATTAGTTGGTCAGAATTTGGAAAAGGGAAAAAAGAAAGAACACATTTAAAAAACCTAGGCCACATTTCCATAACAGGAGAGGTAGGCATCACTTTTCAGTAGAACGAAATAGTAACCAGAAGAAAGCCATTTGTCTTCCAGAAAATGCCATCATTTAAAAAAATATGCATATACCATAATTCTTCCCATTGCATAAAAAATAGAAATGTTTCCTTGTGTATTTTTATGCTATAAAGATTAAGAAGCCATGTTTTGGCCATGCTCGGTGACTCAGCCTGTAATCCCAGCACTTTGGGAGGCTGAGGTGAGTGGATTGCCTGAGCCCACGGGTTTGAGACCCACCTGGGCAACTTGGCGAGACCTCATCTCTACAATAAATCAAAAATTAGCTGGGCGTGGTAGTGCACGACTGTAGTTCCAGCTCCTTGGAAGGCTGAGGTGGAAGGATTGCTGGAGCCCAGCAGGTCAAGGCTGTAGTGGGTGGGAGCATGCCACTGCACTCCAGTCTGGGCAACAGAATGAGACTCCAACTCAAAAAAAAAAAGAAGTCATGTTTTTAGATATTTTAATTGCTCATTTTGATGGCTACATCAGCAAAATGAAACAGCAGCCTATGAATTAGGAAAATGCATTTGCAAACCATATATTTGGTAAGAGATGACAAAGAACTAAATAGTGGCAAAACAGATAACCTTATTAAAACATAGCAAAAGACCTGAATAGACAATTCTCCAAAGAAGTCATAAAAATGACTAATATATATGAAAAGGGGCTCAACATAATTAATCATCATGGTAATGCAAATCAAAACCACTATGAGATACCACCTAACATCCATTAAGATGGCTATTACCAAGAAGACAAAAGATAAATATTGGTGAGGGTATGGAGAAAAGGGAATTCTTGTACACTGTTTGTGAAAATGTAGATTGGTACGGTCATTGTAGCCAGTAGTATGGAGGTTTTTAAAGAAATTAAAGGCTGGGCTCAGTGGCTCAGCCTGTAATCCCAGCAGTTTGAAAGGCTGAGGCGAGTGGATTGCCTGAGCCCACAGGTTCAAGACCCGCCCCGGCAACTTGGCGAGACCTCGGCTCTACAATAATCCCCCAAAAAAAAGAAAAAAAGAAAAAAGAAATTAAAAATAGAACTACCATATAACCCAGCAGTCCCTCTTCTGGGCATATACTCAAAATAAAAGTACTACCTCATAAAGATATCTGCACTCTCATGGTCATTTCAGCATTATTCACAATAGTCAATATATGGAAACAGCCTAAGTATCTGTCAATGGATATATGGATAAAGAAATTGTGGAACAGATATACAACAAAATAGTATTCAGGCCTAAAAAAAGGATGAGTTCTTTCTTTTTGCCAGAGCATTGATGAGCCTGGAGAACTAAAATAAACCAGACACAGAAAGAAAAACATTGCATGCTCTCATATGTGTAATTAAAAAAAAATTCAAATGTGCAAAAATAAAGAACAAAACAGTGGTCATCAGGGGTGGTGGAGGAGTAGGGTGAGAAGGAGGAAAAACAGGGAGATATGGACCAGAGGACACAAAATAGCAGATACATAGGATGTACAAGTCTAGAGAGCTAATGTGTGCACATGAGACCTATAGGTAATAAAACTGTACTGTATAGGGGAACCCTGCTAAATAAGTAGATTTTAGCTGCTCTTGCCACAAAAACAACAAAAAATGAGTCACGACGTGAGATAAGACACATTATTTGTTTTACTATAGTAACCTTTTTTACACGGTAGAGTCCATAATACCATGTTGTATATACTTTGATGTACACAGAAAATTTGTTTTGAAAAAATAAAATAAATTTGAAGACACATTTTCTTCATAAAAAATTAAAATACCAAATAAATCCAAAGTCACAATGAATCTTGTGTGTTCTCTCCCTCCATTTAAAATAATGGCTGTTATCATTTTTTGATAACATTGTTTATTTTCCTGTGCATTTAAATATGCATATAGGTCAGGCATGGTGGCTTGTGTCTGTAATCCCAAATCCCAGCATTTTGGAAGACCAAGGTGGGTGAAGTACTTGAGCCCAGGAGTTTGAGATCAGCCTGGGCAACCTAGCGAAGCCTCATCTCTAGAAAATGGGGAAAAAAGTGGTGCACGCTTATAGTCCCAGCTACTTGGGATGCTGAGGTGGAAGAATTACCTGAGCCCAGGATGTCCAGCTGGGACAATAGAGTGAGACTCCTGACTCAAAAAATAAACAAACAACCAAATATATATATATAGTACACATATGGTCTGTTGTTTATTATAAGAGATTGACAAAATTGCAAAGTATATTTCACAGGGGAGGGGAATTTATAAGTATTATACGCTACTTCTTTTAAAATTTGACTTAAAAAAAATCTTTTAGGCCTTTCCATGTTTGTATATTCCATGCAATGTGGCATTTTACCATGTATGGATGCACACAATTATTTGGACTTTGCTCTATTGGTGATATGTGTATCAAAGATTACTACTTTCATTATATATATTACTTCTAAAAATCAATAAGAAAAAGACAAATGATCCTGCAGAAAAATGAGCAAAAGACTTAGCCAGTTTTCAGAAGGAGACACAGACAAAAACATGTTCAACCTCAGTATTATCTAAGGTAGCTAAATAGCCCCAAGGTCATTTCCGGGACTACATGCAGTCAAAACTATTTTCATCATAATTCTAATGTTTGCCTTTTGCCCTGTTGACATTTGCACTGATAGTACACAGTAGTGGTAGAAAAAAATGGGGGGGGGGGGTTCTTAGCACAAATCAAGGCAATGATACTAAATTATATAGGACTAATTGTACACATTACCACCATGCACTCGGAGTATTAAAAAATTCCTTAATTAAGCAGTAAAAATTATAAATTATATTATATTTCTGTCATTGAGTACATGATTTTTTAATATTCTGTGAGACAGTGAAAAGAATAAAAACCATTTCTAGGAAAGGCTTTTGTGTGATTGTCGTAAGCTCAACTAGTGGCTTATATCATGTAATATCACTTTAGTTAAAAAAAAAAAAAGAACCAACAAATTGTAGTTATTCAGATGTATATTTGGCAGACATTTTCCTAAAAGTAAACAAAGTGAGCCAATCACTTCAAGGAAAAAAACTGAGAGTATTTGTTGCCAATGATAAATTTTGAGCTTTTTGGAAAAAAAATTAAATTATAGGAAAGTTATATCTGCCTCTGTGAGATTGACAGCTTCCCAATACTTAAAGACTTTTCTGATGAGATTGATGATGATATTAATGAATGTTGTTGTTGTGGTGGTGGTGGTTTTTTGCTATTACATAACACAGTGTGTCAAATTTGGAAGATATGCAAAACTCAGTGAATCAATATTTTCCAAATAACCAATGCATGATATTACAAATTCATGAGTGGGTAAAATATCCATTCAAAGTGCAAGACAGACTAATGGATTTTAACATTACAAGCATGAAAAGTTTATTGACATGGTTTCAGATTCCACGCTGAAACTAATGTTTAAGAAACTACCACTTGTAGAGTTTTGGTATAGCAACAAAAAAGAATATTTATGTTTCTATCTATAGGTCATTAAAATATTTCCCTTCTTTCCAATCATATATATACATATATACATATAAAATAAGTATATATACACACAAATGTATATAGTCAATTTTTTTCAGCCAAACAACATATCAGCAGACTGAATGCAGAAACTAATATAAGAACCTATCCATCTTTTATTAAACAGACATTAAAGAAATTTCCAAACACACAAAACAAAAACTCTTTGGAGTGCTCAAAATTTTTAAAGAGTGTCAGGGGATCCTGAAATTAAAATCTTTGAAATCCCTGGTCAGTTAAATTTAGATGCCATTTTTAATCCACCAGCTTGACCAACATTTTCAAAGTTAATATCAATTATTACGTTCAGAATACTGGAAGAAATGTCAATTGTCACTCACTTTGATGTACAATTAGGCTGTGTCTGTTACAGAGGTTAGCAACTTTTTAAATGAAGGGCAGATGGTAAATATTGATATCTTAGGTTTTGCATGTTATAGTCAAAATTACTCAACTCTGCTACTGCAGCGTAATCATAGCTATAGAGGGTGTCTAAACGAAAAGTCATAGCTGAGTTCCAATAAAACTTTATTTCTGTTAACAGTGTGTATGTTCTATAACTCAGTAATTCTGCCCTTAGTATTTACTCTAAAGAAATGCTCACACCTACATAGTGTTTAATAGGCTTTGGGCACTGTTTAAGTCACTACATCTATTAACCTATTTAATCCTCATAACAACTCTATAAGGTAAATACTATTGGTGTCTTCATTTTATAGATGAAAGAATTGAGGCCAGAGTGGTTAAGTAACTTGCCTAAAGTTACACAGCTAATACGTGATGTTTACTGCAGCATTATTTTGTACAGCAACATTCTAGAAATAACCTCAGTGTTCAGACACATTAAACATTATATGTGAGAATGTGCAAGTATACCCCCTAAATCTTACAATTAAAAATTATATTTGATTGATATTTAAAAATTATACTTGATTCTTATACAGAATCTCAAAACTAAGAGGCTTCCTGGCTTGGTTTCTTTGCCTATTCAAATTTTCTGAAGTATGTTTGAAATCACATTTTCTCCTTAAAGCTTTTGTTGACTGTGCAAGTTTATGATAATCCCTGTTATTCTTAATTCTCCCAGAACGTTATCTCTAGAGTTTATGGTGTTTATGTCCTCAATGGTCATAGGTTATAAAGGGGAGGGGTAGAGGGAGCCCTTCAATGTCTGGAATCCACATGACTCTGTCCTGTGATAGACCAGCCGTTCTTCAGGAATCAGGGAGAGAGTGGATCTTACACTCCCTATTTATTCCTCACAATCTGTGACCATCACTACCACCTCTACCGCTGCGACTCGCATTCATGCCACCATCCTTGCTTGTTTGAGCTGAAAAAGTCTCCAGATATCCCTGCTTCCATCTTTGCCTACCTACCCAGCATTATCTTCATAGCCTTCAGGGTGAGAGTGACACAGAGTTTAATTCAGATCGAAAGCTCAGCTCAAAAGCCTCCAACAGCTTCCCACTGGATAATCACAAGTATTCACCACAACCGTCAAAGTCTGACTTAAAGTGATCTGATCTTGTATGTCCCAGGGCTATCCTGGCTCACTTTGCTCCAGGCACGCAAGGGTTCTTTGCCATTTCCCATGACACACCATGACACTCCTGGATATAACATTTGCATTGGCTCTGCTTAGATGCTCTTCCCTGAAATGTTGGCAAGTCTCATTCTCTCACTCCATTCTCTCTCTCTGCTTGAATGTCCTCTCATCAGTGAGAATTTCCCTGACTATCCTATCTAAACAAGCAAACCACCCTCACCCAACTCACCCTCTCCTCTCATTTGGCGTTGACTTCTTCAGATCACTTATTAGAGCCCAGTCCATCTTGTGCATATGTTTATTTGTTTATCACCTCTCTCTCCTGTCAGTTAAACCTAGAATAATATCTGGAATGTGGCTGTTCAACAAATAGATTGACTGAATGGGCCACCATTTCCTTATTTCTGAAAGGAGACAATGTTGTTCCGAGGATTATTATTAACAATTTTTCTTTATTTTATTATTAAAATGTAGCAAATAATGCTAGGTGCAGTGCTAGACTTTTTGCCTGCACCGTCTCACACAATCCTGATACAGCCCAATGTAATGGATAGGATCATTATATCCCACTTTACAGATGAAGAAACTGAGGCACAGAGGAGCTGGGTCACTTGCTGGGTTCATAGAGCTACACTGAGTCATGCAGGAAATAGTCAAAGCGAGGGGCTGCCTCTAGAGCCAAATGGAATAAATAATGGGCAAGCACACTGAAAGCACAGAGCTTTTTATACAAGTAAAAAAATTCCTATTTACATTATTGCTCCAAGAAAGGACCTGCATGTGGTGTGAGAATACCCTCCAGAAGAGACGGATAGACATGTGCGCCTGTGTTAAGGATCCAAGAGAACTCGGTCTAGTGAGTCACTGTGACTCACAGGAACTGCTCAGGTGAAAAGGGACCTTTTCCCCACAAGGAACTGTTCTTAAGCACTGCTTAGGAAGGCTGTTTGCAAAGTCCGTTTTCTGATCAGATAACTGTTTGTCACTAATTCTTCTATTTTCTGCTGGCACCGAACCTGGTCCCCGACTTTATCACCCATCGGTTATCTGTGTTGCCTGGAAGGAACTCCGGGTAAGGTACAGGAAAAAGGTGGGGGTATTGTTGGAACTTCCTGCTGGCCAGTACACTGGCCTATTGTTGGGTTTATTTTTTTAAACTATCACATCACAATGATTTCGGCAACATCCTTTTTCCATCCTGGACCCGATACAATATTTATTGAACTATACAAACTGCGTCAATACACAATCCTTTCTGTATGGCCCGAGTTCCTTAGAGTAGCTTTTAAAATTTAATCCATTAAAAGATTTTGCTAATTGCCATATGATCAGCCAACTCCCCAAGCTGGAAATCTAAATTTTTTGAATGAAAAGAGGCCTCAGATAGAGAGAACCTTGCTCAGCTACTACATTTTAAAAAAATAAATAACAAAACAGCATCTCTTGAGATTACTAAGTGCCAGTCACTAAGCTATGCCTCAACTCATTTAAAGTCCTACCACCAGCTTGTTTTACAGATGAGGAAACTGAGCTAAAAAGAGTGGTCTCGTGATACTTCCAATAAGTTGGGGATATATACATACTCTGATCCCTGGAAGTCCTACTCCAGGCTTCTGACTACACACAAAGAGAAGAAATGATTTGTCCTCGAAACGTTTTGCCACCTTAACTTGTGTTCAGCTGAGTTCTGTAAGTAAAGCACACACAGAACTAAGCCCCCCACCCTCACCAAGGCTAGTGGCATTTGCGTGTGATTCTTCCGTGTGCCTCTCCATAAGAGCCATTTAATTGGATACTAAACTGCATTTTGAAAGCCATAAGTGGTATGGCAATGCTGAAGTGACCACAATACCTCATTTCCATTTTCCCCTCCTAATTATTTCTATTTTATTACGGGAGCAAGCCTTCACAACCAAACCAGCATCCTGAGACTTGCTCTTTGCATCTGCCATATGTCCATGTTACTTTTCCCTACCACTGTCACTTTGGATTCTTTATCTGTGGTATATACTTGAATCGCAGATGCAGAGACTCAGTACAGAGAACTTGCATAGCTGAGGCGGGGGCAGCCATTTTCATTTTATTCAAAATAAAAGGCCCAGAGAGAAATGTACCTTTTCAAGTGCCACACAATCACTTAGTGGAAAAGGAGTTACTCAAAAAAAAAGAGAGGGGGGGAGAGGGAGAGAGAGAGAAGTAATGTTTGTCAACAGTATGCTATGTGCCAAGCATGTTTTGTAATGAAATAATAATAATGGCAATAATAATAATAACTAACATATATGGTGCTCTGAAAATTTGTCAGGCACTACACAAAATACTTAATGCAAATTGTTAAGTGCTGAATTCTCGCCAGGCTCGGTGGCTCAGCCTGTAATCCCAGCACTTTGGGAGGCTAAAGTGAGTGGATTGCCTGAGCCTGCCTGCGGGTTCGAGACCCACCCAGGCAACTTGGTGAGACCTTGTCTCTACAACAAAGCAAAAACTAGCCGGGCATGGTAGTGCATGCCTGTAGGTCCAGCTACTTGGAAGGCTGAGGCGGAAGGATAGCCGGAACCAGCAGATCCGAGCTGCAGTGGCATGCCACTGCACTCCAGTCTGGGTGACAGAGTGAGACTCCAACTCAAAAAAAAAAGGGTTAAATCCTCTCAAACTTAGTGACAAATATTATCCTTGTTATTCCCATTTGACAGACCCAAGCCTATTCTGCAGCATGGTCCCGGCATTACTTCAAACATGGGAAAATACATTCAGAGTGAGACACTAATCTATCTCTCTCTCTCCCCCTCTCTTTTTTTTTAACTCCTTTTCCACTAAGTGATTGTGTGGCACTTGAAAAGTGTATATATATATATATATATATATCCCTAGCTATGTATTTCTGCTGAGACAAACACTGAAAAAGGACGGATGAATTTTGGTAGTCTGGGAGGTAGTAATACCTGACAGCCCCACAGGCTCTCTCCTTTACCTGCAATTCATCTGTACTTTCCTGTGTCATTTAAATACTAATGAGACCTTTAAGAAATGCATCCTAGAAGCATTTTCAGCCTAATTCAGAGCCTTGATCTTTCAGGTAAATGGAACACCAGTGTCGTTTTAAAAAGTGCTCCTGTGTCAGAGAAGATATGCAGTCCTCTCAGATTATCTCCATGTTAAACACAGAGGTCTCTGTCTAACTGATTCATCTTCCTTTGATCAAACTGGAAGAAAATGATACCCAGTTATCTATAAATACAGAATGCCAGTATGACATTTTTGGCCTGTTCTATTTTTAAATGCCGACACTCTTATAAATATGAGTGCCACTTCAAGCTGCCACCCATTGGCCGATGACCTCAGGCAAGCCACTCAACATCTGGTTCAAGTTTGTTCATATGTAACAGTAGAAGTGGACTTAACAAAATTGGTGGTCACTTGCAACTAAATGCTCTATGATTTCTTGACAAAGTGTTCGAAGGTGATCTCATTCAACAAGCACTTGTTTCATGACCAGACTATTCAACGAGAGACTCTATAATCCTGAAGCAGTATTGGTAGTGATCCACGTTTGTGGACTGTCATGGAGGGGAATTTATTTCATATGCAGCAATACAGTGACCTTGGTAGCACCATAGTTCTTTACCACATGGATCCAAATCTGCTCAGTGAAGAAAACTGAATACTCAGGGGCAACCCTACAGCTATTAAAAAAAAAAAAAAGTTAATCTAAAATAATTTGCTAAAATGGCAGGTATTCGTCTTGACATAAGTATTCTGTGGCTTAAATGTAACAGGAATGGTAACTCAAAGGACCTCCCTTACAGCTGACTTCATTATGATATGGAAAACTTCTCCTTTGCTTGACTATGAGTCTATAAAGAACATATATATCAAAAATAACCATTCGAATCTCCATAAAAATTTTTGTCCTACCAGTAGAGTCTTTCTGTTGTCTTCTTACGTCTACTTTAGAGATGAGGAAATTCAGACTTCTTAAACTAATCAAAAGAGATGAAAAAGAACATGGGGATTGTGGTTTTCAGGCAGAATCCAGTCAGTTACACCCTCGGGGTTCCTCGGTCTTGCCACCACTGACACTGGGACTGGAAAATTCATTGTTGTGATGGACCGCCTTGTGAGTTGTCTGACATCTGACAGCATCTCTAGCTTCTACCCATTAGATGATGCCAATAGTTCCACCCTCTAGTAGTATCAGCAAAAAATGTCTCCAGACATTGACCAGTGTTTCCTGTGGGGCAGAATCTCTATAATGCTACATCTAGATGTTCAAAGAGTATAGGATGGAAAATAACTCTTCAGCTTCCCTGACTTGGGTCTCCTTCTTCTCCCTAGCTGACATCATTACTTCCAACCTTCTTGGCAATCCTGCTCTCCTTCTAATCACAGGTATTGTCATGCTTCAGAACTCTCAAGCCTTGTCCACACTGGCTACAGAACCACAAATACAGCTTTGTGTGACCTCTAGCTGTGAGTCAGTTCCAGTCCTAGAACTCCAGGCACGTGGGAGCGGCAATATCCCCAGACTCACTATGCCTTGCCATTGTTCCCTCTGTCTGCAATGACATTCCTGTCCTTCCCAATAGACACTGGGCAAATTCATCCTTCTGAACCCATATGCCTGCTGGAAATACTCCATAGGTGCTCAAGAGCTCTTAGTGGAACTAAATCGCTCCTTGCTCAGCTGCCCCAACCCTTGCCCTCACTCAAGTTAACCAACTTTCTCAGACCTCAGTTGCCTCATCTGGAAGACAGGCACAATGATGCTTCCCTTACAAGGTTGTTGTGACAAATGAAGAACAAAAGTGGCTGCCACATAGAGACTTCTCAGTGAAAACCTCTTCCTGTTCTTCCCATTCTGGGGAAGTTATTCAACAAGGACGGGTTCAATCTCTGGGCTATCTCTTCATATGTTGGTATACAGAAACAGAACCCCAAATTTTAAAATTTCTTTCTTTTGAATTCTGAGTAATATTTCTCTTTTTCAGTTTTGGCTTTTAGATTTCTTCCCTAAATATATGAAGGGAGAAATCCAAGTTCGATACCAGGGTAAGGACAGAAGCGGCCCTATCTATGTGAATCAAAGAGACCTCCGGCTCTGGCCCCAGGTGACTTCTCTCCAAACAGTGCTATCTGTGACCCACAACATTTGCAATCATCAGTAGTTTTTTTAAAAGGCTTCCAGTTTCCCACGGGAATAGAAGGAAATTGGAATTATTAAACCAAACGATAAGAGAAACGGGAACAAAGCCACAGTCCTCCGCCCCTGAAGTTCAGCAAATTTGAAGTTCTTTGTGTAACATTTATAAAGATGCCAAGTCCTTCAGAGACTGGTGACCAGGAAAAGGAAGAGGACACGGAAAGGGAAGAGCGTCCAGCGAGTCATAGCCAGCTGGGCGAAGAAGCCATCCATCACCAGTGCTTCCTGGGCAGCCTGCACGGATCCAGTCACAGGGGGCACCAGCTCCAGTCAGCCAAGGACAAAGAGAAAAAACAACCTTGGCATTGCTTTGTTAGTTAAGTGAACAGTCTCCTTAAAGATATTGATGTATTGACTAATGATTCCAACATCAAGCATGCTGAGTGCTTACATGCTCAAAGGGCAAGAGTTACAAATCAACAAGTTATTAATTTAATTCCTCTTTGAAAAGGTGCCAGAGGTAGAGGAAGCAGAATGAGAGAAGCATTTATCATGTTTACTTTAATATCACTTCCTTTCTTAGCTAGTGAATTGTAAACACCACCCTATTAAAGTGCAGAGTCCTGGGCCCCACATTTATCTGTTCAGTTCCATTAGGTCTTGTTCTGCACCAGGGAATTTGCATTTTTGCTGATCGCCTCCCAACCAAGGGACTGTGTGCAAATGGGGAGCAAACCATTTTGAGAAACACTGTTTGCTAGAGCGGATATCTGTGTTTTCTCTCATTTGACAACTGCTCCTAGACTGCATTTTCCATCTCCTGGACATGTAGCCAAGGCCATGTGACCAAGTTCAGTCCAGGCCTGGCCCTAATACCTCCTGCACCATCCTCACAGTCTCTCTTTTATTATTGGCTTGTTGAATGCAGAGACTTCAACAAGCATCCCTGTTGCTGATAAGAAAGTCTTTGAATGATTAAGTGGAGCAGAGTCTCATCACTACTCCTGCCATCATGTACTGTACTGTCACACACGTGAGAGAGAGGGAGAGAGAAAAAAACAAGAACAACAAAAAATCTTTGATATTATTAAGGCACTGAGATTCAATGTTTTTTTCTAACAGTAGCTAGTCAAACCTTGCACATTTCTATTTTACAATTTTATTAGATCTTTATTCTAAAGATCCAGGGTAAATACTTTAAGGGCAAAACTAGGAAACAAACAAAGGGAAAATAAAAGAGTGATTCATCACATCAAAATCCAACCTTGCCTTCAGATATGGAAATAAAAACCCCTTAAAACTGAATAGGTCTCTTGGACTTTCCTGGCACAACCAAGATTACACCTTAGATCTCTACACACTTTGGTGCTTACCTAATACGGTAAGTGTAAGATTCAAGTAAAATAGAAAGTAAACACTAAAGTTGGGTAGGTCAATCATCCCCAAGGTATTAAAGGATCCTCACAGTGCACCAGGAATAAAAAGGAATCCATCACAAAGACAAAAAGAGGGGCTGAAGCCATCTCTTAGGCAATGACCCATACCTAGAGTTGACTCAGCCATCTTGAGACCCCCTTGGGGCTTCAGTGACCTGTATTCAGAAACTGAAACCCTCAGTCCGATTGCAGTAAACCTCTGCATTTTTTGTGAGAAAGAAAAACAAGCATGGGACTCTCTCTGTGCAAGCCTGATTAGAGGGACTTGGGGATGGTCTGGCAGTAGGCTGAGTTCCACAAGCCCTGCAGGAGACACATTCAGGGTTCTCCACACAGGAGCTCCTGTGATTGTGAGGATCCCACAGCCACCTCGTGAAGGACCATTTCCCATCTGATGCCTGTGTCCTCGTCCATGAAGCTAACCCTTTCGGTGGAGGGGGAAGCATCTCCAATTCTCTTCGTTCTCTTTAAGCCCAAACATCCACACACCAGAAGAGCAGTTGACAACAGATTCTAGGGCTTACCTCTTTGCACATATGTGGCTGTCAACAGTCACATGGGGATAATCCAATTTGACTTTGGAAAAGAGAGTGGGCATTCATCTGAAAGCACAGGGATAGAATTTCTCATTTACCCTTCCAGCCACACTGCCCCACTGACTCTTCAAATGCATTCCCACATTTGTGCTTGTTGCTCTTGACGTCCAGAATATTCTTCCCCAGACCGTCACAAGGTTTGCACCTTGGCTTCCTGAAGGCCCCTGCTCTGGTGTTTCCTCTAAAAGACTTCCTCTCTAAGTCGGCTACCCCCATTCCAGTCACTCTCTAACCCCTGTCCCTTTTTACTTTTCTTCAAAGGCCTTATCTCCACATGGAAGTATAATAATTGTTGTTCCTGCCTAACAGGATATCTACAGAGGACTGTGTGATAAGAACTGGGGACCTAGAGAAAAAGAAGGTGATTGTGCAGATTTTTTTCCCCTAAATGCCATTTAAAAACAATACACAAAAAGGCGTCAATATGGAAAATACGCATGATACAAGGTTAATAGAAAAGTAGATTACAAAACAGCACACCTCACTTCCAAACTACATTGGAAAGAACTAGGATAACATACACAGATATTGGGTTCAGGTGATGGAATAATAAATAATAGTTATTTACTTATCAAAATTCTGTATGGTACTTTATATATATATATATTTTTATATTGCTTGATTAATTTTAAGAACACACTTAAATACATAATTTGTAAATCAAATAAATAAATCAAAGAATTTAGTAACAATCTAGAAAAGACTACAGATAGAGGATATCTGGTCCAACACCCTTATTTGCCTGATGAAGAAACTAAGCCTCAAACAGAAGTGAATTGCCCAAGGTCATACTCAAGGTTAGTCAATGCAAAGACAGAATACAAAACAGAACTTAGGCTCCAGGCCCATGATGCTTTCCTCACTGCATCATGTTCCACATTCAGCCAAAGAAAAGAGTCACACAAGGAGCTGGCGGTAGGAAAAATAATCGTCATTCCACTGGCACGTCACTGATGCAATGTACAAAAATGTCCTCAGACTTAGTAACAGCACCAGGACCATTATTTTGCTCTCTGTATTGATCAGATCTAAAAACCTTGAAGCAAAAAATGGGTCTGTGTTGCTTGCATAGGATGACAGATTGTATTTTCCAAGGATGGTCACATTAATATGCATCCCATCCCACATGCTCTTCTTACAAGATGACATAGATATTTCTATATCAAGAGTTCTCTGTTCCTTCCTATTAAAACTGGTTTGACCTTTCTGACAGGTTCAACAGACAGTATCTAAAGCAGTGATACCTTCTGAGACCTAGATCAAGAAGACAAGACCTAGAAGACAAGATGACTTCTGCCTGATACACTATCAGATGTCCATTGTGGGAACACAGCCACCATGGTGTGGGGAAGCCTGTGGAGAAGCTGTGGGATGTTCTAATCAACAGTCAGTCTGCCTAAGTTGCCAGTCAGTTACCAGTGTCAACTATCAGACATGGGAATGAGCAAGTCTTTATCCAATTTCAATTGTCAGTCTTGAAAACACCACAAGTAACACTGAGGGGAGATGAGATGAGCTAAAACATGCAAAGCTCTGCAAAAACCACAGATTTGTAAACAAAATGCATATTGTCTATGCACACCAATAGACAACTAGAACAAATGGGGATACAGCAAGGTACAGGGGTACAGGATAGTGGTGCCCAAGATTTATAGTGTTTTCTGGGTAAAGAGGGACTCCAGAAAATACGATTATTTAGATAATTGTTAACATGAGGTGGTAGAGAGGGCTGTTTGGGAATGGAGAAATAAACCCCAGTAATTCATTGTCAAAAGGTAATAATAGCACTAAGATTTCAAGGTGGTAGTTGAGGGTGGAATGAAGAGTGAGTCATCATCAGAAGCTGCAAGAACACTTCAAGACGATGTAGTCCAGGGATGGGTAATACTGGGTATTCACATCCAAACAGCTTCTTCCTGTGCACATAGCAGACATCAACAATCAATGACAGCATTCTATTCCTAACCTAACCTGAGCACTTCAGAAACAATCCATTAGCATCTGTTGGAGTTGTCACACAAAATGAAATCCATTTGCCATCTCTGATAAAGTCCAGACCTCTCAAATTATCAAGACCCAAAAAGATTGTCAGTAGAAGACCCTATATGAGTTACATATGCATTTTCCACACCTTTCTTTAATCATATTAGAATCACTTATCTTAATGATTTGAATGGACCTTAATAGGTTATCTGATCCAGCTTAATCTTCAAGAAACTAAGTATTATTCATTTGACTTTACTTTTGGGTCCGTCAATTCCCAGTAACTATAAGTATCTTGCCCAAAGTCTCTCAGTTTTAGTGGGTCGGGTAAGAATAGAGACCAGACCTCTATCTTTAGGGTCTCCAGATAGTACTAAGATATTATTATTTGAACATTTTAATTGCTCTAATACCAGATTCTCAGGTTTCAGGGATGCCACTTGCAGATGACAAAGCGAAAATTAATAGCTGCCCAAGGGGGTGCATTTTGCTGCTTAAAAATGTACACCAAATATTACTACTCTCTCTATGGATTCCTAATATAAGGGAAACCAGAGCCACCACTGCCGACCCCTTGTGACCCCCCAGACAATGACCCAGCTCTGGAATCAAAGTAAGCTGGCAGGATTTTACAGCAAAGCAAAACTGATATTCATCCAGACTAATGGAAAAATTGCAGGTCGTGTGAATGGATTTGTCCTTCCTCCTCTTTCACCTACACTTCTCCTTTCAAAGAATGATGACCAAAGCAGTCATAATCACACAGAACGCAACACAGAAGCATTTCTTGTCCCTGCAGGGCATGGTTGCCCAAGACATCTACTTCAGTTCCTTTCTTTAGCCTCGTCATTTAAGCTTTTTGAGGTTCTAGTTCTCCTCACGGAGATGATGATGATAGTGGTCATAGTGCTGATTATGTGGGTGATGATGATGTCGCTGATGTTGCTGATGACGTTAATGAAGATGATTAATGGGGAGGACGATGCTATTGGTGATGACGATGTTGGTGATGATGTCAATGGTGATGTTGTTGGTGAAGATGATGAGAATGATGATGTCAGTGGTGATGATGATGTTGACGAAGATGAGGATGTTATTAAGGATGATTCTGATTATGTAACATTGGTGATGATGATGTCGATGATGATGAATGGCGCTACCATTTCTCAGGCACCATGTGAAGTGCCTTGGTGCTTCCAAATGATGCCTTCATTTAATTCTCAACCACACTATGAGGTGGGCATCATTGTTGCTATGATTATTATCCCCTTTCATCAGGTGAGAAAGTTGAGGCTTAAAGAGGCTAAGCAACTTCTCCAAAGACACAAAAGTAGTAAAATGCTTAAAATTAATCATCAAGCTCAGACAATCCAGTGTCAAAGGCAGAATTCTAGCACACATCTAGCAAAAATCCTAAAAAGCATAATTCACAAATGCCTGTTTTGGAAAAGGTCATTTATGCTGCACTGACCTTTCTGTAATGGAGGTGATAATATCTGCCAAAATTAAATCATGAGAGTAATGGTGCTTCTAAAACTATCATGTTATATGAACACTATGTAACAGTATAAATTCACCTAATTCCAATAACACACGAAGAAGGTAGCTACTGTTACTATCACCTTGCATTTAAAAGTTAAGAAGCTGTCTCATAGTCAGTTCAATCATTTGGCTGAGTAATGGTTAGCCTGAAATTCAAATACAGATGTGCAGTACTAGGGCCTAAAATCTTTCCCACTACACTATGGGTGTTTCTAAAAATTATATTACTGAGTTAGGAAGTTCCTACATCACAAGAGTACACTTCACATGCTTTAGTTCTGATCATAACCAATAAATAGATGTTCACTTTCCACAAAGATACCTTTGATCATCCTCCATCTTAAGTATCTGAGGTACAACCCACTGTTTCAGGTTACAAATTTGGAAGTGATCTAGAAAGGCAATGTAGAACTCCAAGAACACAATCAGGATGTTCCTTGAATCTGTTCTACTTGCAGCATTTTCTCAGCCATGTGTCTCAATGTTTGGGGACTTGTTCCTTCATAGTGATGGTGACATGAGGTTATTTGGGTGGGTAGCCATGTTGGAATGCTAGTCAGCAGCAACCCCAAATGCTTTACTGGAAAAAAAGCAAGTTGCTGGCAGCTGCAGAGGCAAACCACCAGACTCAGAAGTGAAGGAAGGAGATGAAGAAAATACAGTCAATTTAGTGTTTGCAAGACTAACTCCTCCCATATTAATGAGGTAAATGATGAGAAAACCCCAGCGTTGGCCACACAGGCAGTGAATAAGCAGCGGGACCCCTCACATTCAATACACAAGAAAAAGTTGAACTCTTCGTCAGATTCAGAGATGGTTAGAATGGGAAGAAAGTTTAAGTGTCACATTGGTCCAACTTCTGTATCTTATAGACGAGAAAGTGATGACCAGGAGAGGAAGTGGCTCTAAGTTACACAGTTGAGTAAGGGCTCTGCAATCCTACTGAGGGCGGCATGTGTGAATGGGGGTAGCCTCACCTGGAGCATAGAGGGATCTGCAGGTCACCTCTACTCCCCTTTTTAAAATTTGAGTCAGAGTCTCACTCTGTTTCTCAGGCTGGAGTGCAGTGGAACACTCATGGCCACCACAGGCGCGTCCTGCTAGACTCAGGCAATCCTTCCACCTCAGCCTTCCAGGTAACTGAAACCATAGGCGCATGCCACCACACCCGGCTAGTTTTTATGTTTATTGTAGAGACAAGGTCTCACCAAGTTGCCCAGGCTCGTCTTGAACCCCTACACTCAGGCAATCCTCTCGCCTCTGCCTCCCAAAGTGAGGCTGAGTTACTGTGAGTTACTGCACCTGGCTCTCCCTTCCCTTTAACATGATCCTTCTACCGGCAGTCAAGGCCCTTTCCGATCTGGCCTGTCTTCTCATGTACACTCCATACCCACGACATTGACTACCTTGCTTTCTTTTAACCTAGCAAGCCTGTCTCTGCCTTCGACCTGCGCGTGCTGCTTCCTCTGGCAGATGACTGAGACCTCTGTATTCCATTCAGCAGAGTGTTGGAGCTCTCTTATTGTTAAATCTTTAGGGATTTCATAAGACAGCTCTTAACTTAAAATTAAACAAATGGTGCTAAAAACAAAGATAATAAATAGTCAAAAAGTGTTAATTATTTTGACATGTTACTATTCCTGGGCTCTTGAAGTTATTTATGTCTATTATATCTACATGATGGAGATACTATATAGCAGCTTGTGTCGCCTCCCAATTCCATGCTTAGTGACTTCATGTTGGGTAGCTTTGAATTGGCCATAGTGGGGGTATTTACACCATAGAAATTGGCAAATGCTTCAACTCAGAGATCAATTTTTTTGTTTTATTGATTGCCTAGATTTAAGAAAGTGATCAAAAATATTAATAATGCAGATCAAGCATTAATGTTTACCCTGTCTGTAGCCATAACATTGTGAATAGCAGAACATTTGAAGAAATATTCTTCTAGTATTCACAAAGTATTATTCAATTCAGGAGAGCAGTGACTCATGTCCTTGATGAATGAATAAAGTTCAAATATTCATCTTTATTGTTTCATTTTCTTCTTAGTCATTAATGTAGAAAAAATATCAGCCAACATTCATGTCAGAACTACTCTTATTCAGCAGTTAAAATTATAGGTTGGCTATGACTGCAAGAGTTAAGCAAAAATCAATGAAAGCATTTTGGGAGAATTAATTGGAGATATAGAATTTGTAATAAAGAGTATTATATATTTTATTATTATCTATAAACTGTAAGCCATATATCTTTCTATTAGTAAAATTTATAGTAAACTTATGGGTATATATTTATGCTTTCTTTGAGAATCAGTTGTTAAACTTTTATCTGCATACCAATGGTATCACTTCTGTACTTTACAAGGGTCTCTGCTCATCTTGTCACAGAAGTCTTCTCTGACCACTTTATCTAGAGGTATCCATCATTTCTCTCTATCCTCTGACTCCATTTTACTTTTCTTCAGAGTATTTTTATTTTTTATCTTTTTTCACAACAGAGATGAATATCTGAACTTCAATCATTCATCAATAATATGAGTAACTGATCTTCTGAATTGAATAATACTTTTGAAATATTACTTAATGCTATATCATATATGTATGTGTTTATTTGTTTATTATATGATTCCTCCACTGAATTGCAACTTCTATATTGGCAAGAAAAAAATTTGTTTTTATTACTGCTTCTTTTTCTTTTTCACTTAGAATGGGTGCTTGGTACATGTCATACATACACTTCACAAATATATATATACTTTTCAAATCTATGATTGCAACAGACCTTCTCAAAACATCAGGTAAGTGTGTGACATCTTGTGTTATTCAATGTAGGCAGGATGCTAGACCTCTCTCATAGTGCTACCATTAAAAAGAACATTTGCAAACAATTTAGAATCAATATCAAAAAAACAGAGAAAATATTTTACAACTAGATCAGATGACAGGAACAGGTTAGGGATAATGGAAAAGAGAAACTGGCATTCATTTGACCTAGGGTTAGCCTTGGTGGTGTTAATAGTCTCTGTTCATCTGGAGACCCCATGGCCAAAAAAAAAAAAAGAATTCTCTTTGTTTTTGGGCTTTCTACACTTCTGCCTTCTGCCTTAAAAAATTAAACAAAGAAAAAACAAATTGATCCACTTCTAAAAATGTTTTCTAAAACAATATTTTAGCATGTCTTCATATTGTTCTTATAGTTCATATTTTTATACTAGTTAGCTTATTTCTAGTCTTAAAACTTTAGTATTTGAGAAAACAGCAGTAGTGGCAAAAAACATTTTTTAAATTATCTTATTAAGGTATAATTTTCAAATCATAAAATTTAAATTTCAAAGTTTTAGTCTATTTATCAAGTTGCATAATCATCACTATAACTAGTTTCAGCAGATTTCCATCATCTCAGGATGATCCCCATGTCCATTGCAGAAATTATTGTTTCCATCAAAATACTCTACAATACATGGTCTTTTATTAGGCTTCTTTTATTAAGCATAACATTTGTAAGGTTCATCCATGCTGTAGCTAGTATCAGAATTCCATTCTTTTTTATGGCTCCCACCGTACATATATATCAGATTTTGTTTATCCATTCATCGGTTAACAGACATTTGGGTTTCTTCTGCTTTTTGATGTCTACAACAATGATAGCATCATTTAAAACTATCTCCAATTATTTACACAAACCAAAACCAAAAAGTTATGGAAAACATTTACAGCAAAACTAGATTACATGGTAGTGCATAAGCTGAAAAATACACAGATCTTAAGGTTCAGTTTTATATCACATTTAATGAGAAAGATGATTATCATGCATTTTAAAATGAGAAAGAAGTTTACAAGTCAATCAGTGCAATAAAATTCCCAATATCTTTATCTATGTATAATTTCCTTAATTCTAAAATGCATATTTTCCAATATTGATCTGACATCTCAATGCATACTTTACCAGCAGATTGTGAGTTACCATCTCTGTCAAGCCACCATTGTCATTGTGCACATGACAATATTAAAAGCAGAAGCATCTTCATTGGCAGAATGGGCATGAATGACTTGGAAGAAAATGGGAGATAGAGATAAATCACTCTTTCAATTCTCAGAACCAAATGGTTGAGGGTAAGAGTCAAGGAGAATATGCATCCAACAAAATTAGCTACATTCCTGAAAGCTGAACTCAAACTTAAGCAAGCTCTAGGTAACTAAAAGCCTACTCAGAGCTCTGCATCATTTATGCCTTTTAAAGAAATGGGTTATTTTGGAGAATTCTATCTTACTGATGTTCTTGATGGCACAAAGGTTATACTGCAGAGAAAATTGTGAACAACTGAGTCAAAGGGCAATTCTGAGCAGTTAGATCCTAATATGATGTCTTAGTAATACCTAACCAATTTATTTCATCTGTATTCTTGTTTGTGTATGCGCAAGAGTAAAACTTGTCTGAGTCTTTAAAAAGCTCTTCCAGTAAGCATAATACAAAAATTCTATGTGATAGGAAAAGGTCACTTGAAGCCCAAAATTCAAGTCAATAGGACAGACCTCCACAGCCACAGACACATATGTTGTAGGAGTCTAGGCAGGACAAAGCTGAATGAGGCTAGGGAAATTTTGATAGATCAGATAATAAGGGAATCAAAAGTAGTCACCCAGTATTCACTGGACAGTGTGGCAGACCAACTTGAGAATAAAAGCAGCTGAATGAGGCAGAGGAAATACAAGAAAGTTAATATCAAAAAAGTCAATCAAGACTGTGCAAGGAAAAAGGTTGTGATCAAGAAAGGAATTCTGGGCTGGCTGACAAATTCTGATCTGAGTGGTAATCAAATAAACTCATTCTAATTCCTTAGTGATACGAAATTAATTGATTGATTTAAAACTAAATGTTTAAACATTACCATGTTTGTCTAATGAAAAGCAGATCCTGTAGTCTACTCCAGACCTACTGAATCAGTTTAGAGAAAAGCCAAATACAGAACATGAAAGATGTAAAGAAAAAAAAAACTTATGATCAATTTTATGTAAAATTATTTAAAGAAATCAACTGCATTTTAGAATGAATCATATGTTTAGTCACTACCAAGATTTCTTCCAATTTTATAAAAGAAAGTTTTGTCCAATAGAAGAGTCTCTTCTGATCTAGACTGATCTGAGGGAGGCATAACAGTATTCTCAGTGATGAATCAGAGCCCTCTGCCAGAAGGGCTGGGCAGGACTGCAGAGCCAGGAGACGTTTCCTTATGTAAGCAGGATAGGCCTTCTCCAGGGACGAGTCAAAAGCAGAGTCTAACTCTTGGGGGTGATGTTTGCCTTATGAAAGTCATGTACACAGCAGCAATGCCACTGTCTGTATAGAGAGCTTTGACACTGAGAAAGTACTCTGTATCCTCCTTCTCCTATCCCTCTTTGATTCGAAGAACACTTAGTAGTAGACAAGAGATGCATTACAGGAAGAAACTGAAGTTGACCAAGGGAGGTCAACACATGCAGAATGGTGGGCTGGAGCCATAACCCACATCTCTGGCTTCAATCCTGCCACCTGTTAGGGCTTTCTATAACCAACTCAAGGTCACAAAATCATCTTGTATTGCCATGTTTTAGAAGCACTGAAAGTTTGGATAGACCGCCTCTGCTAGGTATAAGCCTTCTCAAGCACCCTACATGCAACAATTTCACAAACATTTAGTATTCTGAGTCTATTTCTTTCTCTGAAACACCTACTGAGTTGATTGATAATTTATGCAATGGTGATATTCTGTTGCATTTAAATCTAAGGGTACACACTTCTGCTTTAATGCTGCCTTTAATTTTTCCTATTTCGTTTTCCCTAAAGGAATCAAAACTTGGTAGATACAAAAGAGTTACAGCAGCTAGAAGCCTGGAGTTTAAAAGATAAAGAGTTGCTAGGGTCACCCTAATGTCTTCGCATTGCACCTGTTCTCTATAGGACTTTTCTCTACTAATAGGCGATTAAATATAAATCCTAATGTACATTTCATTTTATGTGCAATATGGGTTAGTTACTGTTGCTATGGAAACCTTCACTTTTGCATTTACTGATTTTAATTCTGTGACATTTGCTGACTTTAGTACAATGTGAAGTTTATAAATATAACATACAGGTTTGTGGACTTTTTTTTTTTTTAAGGATTCAATTTGCATAGCTAATTCCATCACAAATCTCTAGGTACATTAGGGGAAAAGGCATTAAACTGATCCCAACTAACAGCAATCAGCAAACAACAGGCTATTTCCAGAAATAAGTATTGCCATCGATCCTTAAAAATCTTCTATCACTAACCAAATGTCCCAAGCATTGTGTAACCCTTTTAGCCAGTGACTCAGTGATAATTTCCCAATGTGGAAATCGTATAGTACTTATTTATTTATTTTTGTTTTTGGAAACAGGTTCTCGCTTTTTTCCCCAGCTGTAGTGCAGTGGTGCAATCATAGCTCACTGTAACCTCAAACTCCTGGACTCAAGTGATCCTCCTGCCTCAGCCTCTCAAGTAGCTGGAACTACAGGCACACACCACAACTCCCAGCTAGTGCTTTTATTCATGCCAAACACTTTTAAATGTGTTAATTCCTTTTATCTTTAACATGAA
Source organism: Carlito syrichta (assembly GCF_000164805.1). Lineage (NCBI taxonomy): Eukaryota > Metazoa > Chordata > Mammalia > Primates > Tarsiidae > Carlito > Carlito syrichta. Next base: position 305,503 of record NW_007246600.1, read on the forward strand.
GTTGGTGAGTGAGACAGGCCAGATATGTTTGAAGAAAGAGAATGATCTCCTTTGGAAATGACTTCTAATCAAGGGCAGTTCTTTGACTTTCAGCTGGAGCTTCACAGGAATCATCCTCTTTTCCATCTTATTCAGTCTTAGTCATTTTTGCACCTTTGGATGCTAGCACAGTTCCAATGTGTAGGATAAATGCCTGCTCGCTACATGCTTCAAAATTTTGTTTATTCTCTGATTATTGCCATTTAACAGATACAGAAACTGAGAAACATTATGCAAACTATCTCAAGTCATCTAGCAACTAATTAGAAAGTAAATGCATCAATCAGAGTTTACTGAACTTGCATACATTTATGATGAGCACCCAATAATTTTGAGGGTATTCTCACAAGCATAGGGCAAAATTCATGGCACTGTTATAGATCAATAGATAAATCAATTACTTTATGCATCTTCCCTGGATAGCCATACACATACATAAATAAAAAAGGAGAGTGCATACAAGAAGTACTTTAAGTGACACCGTCAAAGTCTGTGCATTCAGTAGAGGGAATGAATTTAAGCAATATTTGCTGAGCCTCCACATTGTGTCATATACTATGTAGCATTCCTGGAAGAGCAGAGTGCCTGCAGTTGTACCTAAAGAAAAGAAAAGGGGATGAAAGAAAACTATAATGTCATAGTTAAGGCATATAGAGAACAGGAAGGCCAACAAAATGGCAAATGGGCTTAAGAGAATTACAAGAGCTTTTCAAAGACAAGAGGCACTTGAAAGAAAACAGGGCCACTAATAACCAAGAAGAAATCGAGAAATAATGAGACCCAAAAATGGGGAAGAGAGTGAACTCAATCAATCTTTGATTTAAAAATATAAAAAGGATGTTGAACAAACTAGTGAATAATGAAGATGTTGTAAAAGCTAAAGCTAATCAAAAGCAGGGAAGGGAAGGGGCTTGGGGAATCTACAACTCAGGAAGGGGGAGGAGGCCAAGGAGGTACTGGAAAGAATTGACCGACATTGAAGATGTGTTATTACCGTAATTTCAAATGCATTCTGGGAATCAGGTAGCGTGAACATCATTAAACGACACATTGATTTGAGGATACAGGTGCACACTGTTGACAAGAAATGATAGAGATGAAGACTGAGAAAAGTTTCTACACTCTTTTTCTATTAACTCTAGAGTTTGGCTGGAGATGGCTTTTACTCAACACCTTCTATGGTCAATTCATTGCCCATACTATTAACTGTCAACTTTGGCCAGAAAACACTAATATCCTTTTCTAACGAGTCTTTCTGCATCTGCTTTGAAATCCTTCCAAACCATTCTCCGCTCATCAGCCTGAATGATGTTCTCAAAATTTGTTCCAATGGTATAACTTCTCTCAAACCCCCATCAAGAGAAGCACACTTCCTATTGTTCTTAGGATCAAAAAAAGAAAGAAAAGGAAAAAAAAAGTCAAAATTCTTATGATCTGATCCACAGTCAAACATGGTATGCCCCAAACCTGTACTGTCAGCCTCAGATGACATCTTGCATCTCTCCTTGTTCCCTGAACTATACACAATCAGTTCACACCTATTCAGGATTTTTGTACTTGCTGCCTTTCTTTTGTACTTGATGCCATCTTGCCCCCCATGTCCCATTTTTTTCTAGTTAAATCTAATTTTTTCTTTAAATCTCAGTTAAAACTTCATTTCTCAAGGAAGCCTCCCTTGACCACTACTCCCATCAGTGTAGTTCAAGTTTTCTTATTTTGTACTTTCACAGAAGCACGTTCGATTCCTCTAGTTCACCAATCACACAGTGTTATACAGTACACATTTTATCTACTACAACTATGCATTAGCTAGTAACACTATTTGGTTGCTGTACCTCCCCCTTACTTGACTGTAAGTTTCCTGCAAGAAAAGCCAATGTCAGTTTCTACACACTCTTGTGTACTAACACCTGGCCCTGCTCAATATAGATGCACCAAATGAGGCAGTGAATACCATTCTAATGAACCTCCTCAAGAACATATACCAGTTTCCTATTGCTATAAAATCAGATCCAAACTCTTTACTTAAACATTTACGGACCTCTGATACCAGCCTCTATTATACCTGAGAAGGCAGGCTTTTGGCAGGAGAGAATGTGATGCTTAATTTTATGGTCAACTTCATGGGGTTAGAGGATGCCCAGATATCTAGTTAAGTGTTCTTTCTGGGTGTGTCTGTGAGAGTGTTTCTCCAAGATTGGCATCTGATTTGGTAGACTGAGTAAAGCAGCCAGCCCTCTGCAATGTAGGCTGGCATCATGCAATCCACGGGAGGCCTGAATTAAACCAAAAGGTGGAGGAAAGTTGGATTCGCTCTGCCTGTTTAAGTTGGAACACCAATCATTTTCTGCCCTCAGTGCTCCTGGTTCTCAGATCTTCAGACTCAGACTTGAATCTATACCATTAGCTCTTTGGCTCTCAGGTCTTTGAACTATACCACCAGCCTTCCTGGGTCTCTAGCTTGCAAAGAGCAGCTCGTGGGACTTTTCAGCCACCCTAAGAATGTGAGCCTAAACCTTGTCATCAATCTCTTCCTGGATATATATCCTATTGATTTTGCTTTTCAAGAGAATTATGACTAACACTGGGGAGTGGAAAAGGAAGGGTGTCTACCCCAGAAATAGGAAGCCAATTTCACAACTCCAAGAAATCTCATTCATATAGCATGACATGGGCATGATATCCATGCATGGAACACAATGACAGTAATGCCTTCTTCAGGTGTACAACTTCCTTCACACCTGCAGAGACTTTCCTGTGCAGAGGTCAGCTAACTACATCTGATTCCCAACCCAGACCTGCTTGCCTGGTATCTAAGGCCTTTGTTGCCTCCAGCCAGTATGCCCTTTCTTCCCCCAACAAATTCAAGTCCTATAATTCCTTATAGAACCAGTCTCAACCTTCTTCATGACACTTGGCCCAAACACCCTCTTATGTGCTGTATTTTAATGACAGGAAACAATTTAGCACCATCTTTAAAATTCCTCAAGTGTCCAAGCAATATTTGGTGAATATCAACTAGATTCTGGGTCTCGTGTTAGACCCTGGGTGACTAAATTAAATAAAAACAGACCTCCGTGTACAGTTGGGCAGTTTTCACACTATAAAAAGGCAGTTGGCCAAAGGGAAAGGAGGAGGAGCCTGAAATTCAGAACAACTGCCAACCCTTGTGGTGTTCATGCCTGCCTGGAAGAATAGGAAACTTTTCTTTTGCGCAAAGGGGCCATAGGTACCACCAGAACAAGCATCTTTTAAAAATTCATATAGATGTGTCCTATAATCTGCCACACCTAAATCAAACAGACACTACTGCGCTTGTCAGTTGTCTCACCATTGTGAAAACTTCAGGTCTCCTGCTTCTTTCAAATTCTTCATTCAGTCAAGAAAATTCTAAATTATTTTTTCTGTCCCTGGCCCTATGTTCTGTGCTGCTAATACAAAGGTGAGCCAGGTATGGCTCCTGACTTCAAGACGTCCTTCGTGGTGTGACCCTCACAGTTGTGTGACCCTCACTGTAGACTCAGTGTGCACATGCTAGAATCACAGTTGAAGGGGGAAGGTCACTGAGGAATCAAAGACAAAGTCATCAATGAACAAGAAAGCTTTGTGCTTCACAGTATTACTCAAGACCTGTTCTAACCTTCCTGGGCCTCAGTTTCTTCATTGTAAAATGGGGCACTATTTGGAGAGTCAGTGGAGTCGGCAAGTCTAGTTCAGCTCTGGACTTGGACTCACTCGGGTTGAAGCCACAGTGTGTGTCTTGCTGGCTGTGAAACCCTGGGCTAATTATTAAGCTTCTCTCAGTCTCAGTTTTCTCATCTGAAAAATGGAGAGAATACCACTACTTACCACAGCAGTCTATGGCTTCACTGAGATTGAGACTGACATGCAGCAAATACGCAATAAATGTTCATTATTACCAGCACTGTTCCTGCTCTTAGATTTTTGAGATTCTGCTTTTTTTTTTTTTTTTTTTGCATTCAGTCTGTTACCTTCAGTTTTATGTATTTCTATCCATTCAAGGCTTTGTACAATCTGCATTCTTCCTCAGGTTCTCTCAACATTATCTAACTTTTTAGCATAGTTGGAGAAGGAGGTCTTGGGAATTTATTTTTATAAGTTAACTAAACAACAACCTGAATGTTTCACATAAATTACTAATGATTAACTCCTTGATAAGGATGAAATTTCCTACCCCATACTCAATTTCTCATATCCAGGAAAAAATTATTATTTTTGCACTGTCTTAGCTTTTAAGTGAACTTTAAGAAGCTGTCTATTTTTTTTCTTTTTCTCTCACCCAAAATTGAGACTAGGCTAAAGAAACTAGTTGCAACTATCACTCAGACATTAATGAGTCATAGCTTCATACTTCATCTCCTTGTTTTTGTATATTTGAGCAAGCTAATTCCTCCAAAGATAATCAGATATGGAGCATTGTCAACAAGTTAATAGTGCCCTCAATAAACATGTGAATACGTGGTTCACAATTTACTACACAGCACAAGAAACATAGAACACAAGTGGGCATGTTTGTGCATGTGTATGCATGTGTGTCATGTCCTGATACCACAGTCTCAGCTGAAAAACCTTCTGTCCTCGCTGTTCTCAACAGCCCACTCTTGCCATCATGACACTTGCCACGTTTGGTCATAACTCGATGTTCAGCTGGCTGTCTCCCCGACTAGGCTGTGAGCATCCTGAGGGCAGGGTTTTTATATGGTGTTCCATCACTGAGCACATAATAAAATAACTTGTAAGTTATTGAGGAATGAATGAGTCAATGCAATTTCATCCTAGACACCACAGGGTGCCACCGTGAATGCTACTTCTTAAACGGTTTTAAAATCAAAGCCATAATAAAACTAACAGCAGAGTTCTTTATTCTCTCCTTTTCCCCTGGCTTCATAAAAAAAAAAGTCACAGGAAATATAGAATTAGGACTGGAAACCATTCCCCATCCATTCTCTCCCCACCTCCCCCATTCCCTAGTTATTCTAAGAGTATCTGGTATCCCTTCAAGGAGGTCTCCGGAGACTGGGTAATATTATATAGGGTTGAGATCCTTGGAAATACAATGAAGTGAATTAAGGCTGAGATTTCAGTTTCTAAGTATAAATGTCTTGACATATTTTCCTTTCAGACAAACGCCTGGAAATATAATAAACTATATTTTAATGTTTATTTGTTTCAAATGCAGTCTTCTTTTTTTCAGCAGACAAATGTAAAGTTTTGAGTCCAGAAAAAAGTAGGTTTAAATCACCATCTCAGCAAGCAGTTTTTAAAATAGTACACACAAGTGATCATTTCAAAGCAGTTTAATGCACTTAGCCAACAGGCATTAACAATCTTTTCAGAATAACCTAACACCTGAAGCTTATTTTCTAGTCTTGGTTCAGATGAATTTTAACCTTTCTAAAAAAAAAATCAAAAACTGACATACGAGGCACCCATTGAACTCTGTAATTTTAGTAGAGTAGCTCCTGCATTTGAATTTTGTGCTTCTTTTATGAGGATGAAAGAAAAAAATCACTGGGCTTTCCTTGATGTGCAGGTTGTAAGACAATGGTGCCCGGAGCATTTCAAGGCAAATGTGGTCCTCCTGCTCCAGCCAGTTCATGCAGAAAAGCAAGACACTGTGACTGAGCAAGATTCCCACTGCATAGAAGGTGGGAGAAAGCCAAAGGTGGCTCCACAGAGAGTCAAAAGTACGTTATTTACCTTTATTTTATGTTTAATGTGTCATATGAAAAACAGAAACCAACAGCCCACCTGGAATCATAGACTCTGAGGCTGAAGAGAGAACCTTGGTGTTCATAGTCAAATCCAGAGAAGTCAGGAAAGGAAACAGGCTCAGAAAAGAGACAGATTTCTCCAATGCCATAAGCTTAAGTTTACAGGGGGAACAAAGTATGAGAAGGATTCAAGAAAAACACCATACAATGAACAGAAGCCTATGGGCCTGCAATGTGGCACGAAGTACCATGTAGGAAGGGGAAAAGCCATGCCAAATACCCACCCTGGGCCTGACTATTTAAGTCCGTCGTCCCATTTAGGACTCAAGGTGTTCCTCTGATGTTGATATAATATTGTTCCCATTCTGCTAACATGGAAACTGAGTCTCTAAGACTCATGTCCCATTTCCTGGATGGGATAAGGTGTCAACCCTTGTGACCCTTTTCTCTTCCCCATGCAGCCTTCCCACTTGACCCACTGCCACATCACTGTGGGGTCCTTGCACCAGGCTGACCACCAGCTGAGGGAGTTTTCTAGAAGCCACAGCACATTACTCCTGGTTTCCCACACAGGACCCAGTGCTGTCAAGGTAGAAAGAAAACTCAAGACTGGAGGAACTGGGGACCCACTTTCCAAAATGGTTGCTAAAAGTTTCATGGTCCACACGGTGGACCTCAAGGATGAGCAAATAAAGCATCACGGGGCAAGTTACATCACCTAGTTTTATGGTAAATTTGCATCTTTAAAAAAAATCCCATGAAAATCCATCCTTTGCCTCAGACACGGGGCTAAAAATAGCTCAGTCAGCCAGAAAGTATGTGTAATTTTTCCTTTGTGTATCACCCCATCCACTGATTCTTCCCTCTCTGCAGACAAATATGCTGCAAGACAGATTGCCAGTCTGCCCTCCACAAAGGGACGAGCAGGCTCTTGCTCAAAGACATATCAAACTGTTTCACTTCCCAGCCCCCCAAAAAACACCTTTATTAGTTCCTGTTCCCCAACAGTAGAAGCTAATGTTGATTGAATCTTTACTATGTACCAGGTGTTGGTCTAAAGGCTTAAAGGCCTTATCTTATTAAATTCCCTAAAACAGTTCTGTGAGTAGAGATTATGGTTGTACTATTTTCCAGGTGAGAAAACTAAAACAAAGAGAAGTTAAATAATCATGCCACAGTCCAATGTACAGTCTCTAAATGGTAATGACCAACAACCCTGGCTGGGTATATCAACGCCTCCACAGTCTGGGCCTCACTTACTCTCCAGGTCTACACACACAATCATATACACACTTGTGCATACACCCCAGACCTCAAGCTCCAGTCATGCAAAAATCCTCACTCTTTCTCAAATATAACATTACCTTTCAAAGTTCAATTTCTTTGCATTTGCCATTCCTTCGACCTGAAACACCCTTTTCATCACCCTTATCAAATTGGCAAATTCCCACCCACTCATCCTTCAAGAACTTCCTTCTCTGTAAATCCTGAGTCCTCACTAAGCTCTTTTAAGACAAGGATGTTGCCCTCTTCATCTCTAGACCATGAATACCATGAATGGTAGGTGCTCAGTATCCATTAAACAAATAAACCATAATAATATAGCTAACACATACAGGGTGCAGGCACGATGCTAAGCACTTTATAAGAATTATCTCACTCAATCTTTATAACAACCCCCAAACACAGAAATCTAGCATCATTCCTACATTACTCATGAGGATGTCCTAGGCACAGAGGGGTAAACTAACATACCCAAGGTCACAAAGAAATAAACTTGCATGACTCTAGAAGTTAAGCCCTTCATGTTAATACTATGGTAGGGGACATAATCTTATTGCACACCACTGCATTGTAATAGAGGCATATGTGTATGAAGCTTATTTATAAAATGCATATTAACCCATATAAAAACAGTGATAACTCAGAAACTAATTATAAAATGGCTGCCTCTGTGAAAGGTATCTTTCATAAAAGACTGACAATAGGCTGGGCTCAGTGGCTCAGCCTATAATCCCAGCACTTTGGGAGGCCAAGGCCAGTGGATTGCCTGAGCCCACAGGTTCGAGACTTGCCCGGGCAACTTGGTGAGACCTCATCACTACAATAAATTTTTTTAAAAAAATTAGCTAGGCGTGATAGCACACGCCTGAAGTTCCAGCTACTTGGAAGACTGAGGCGGAAGGATCGCCGGAGCCCAGCAGGTTGAGGCCGCGGTGGCCGGGAGTGTGCCACTGCCCTCCAGTCTGGACGACAGAGTGAGACTCCAATTCAAAAATATATATATATATATTGATAATGGTCACAGGGAATATCAATTGTCACAACACTACGAACATGAGTAAGATAGTACCTGACTCCAAGAATCTCTTCGGTACAGGCAGGAAAATAAGATATCATTACATATAAGCCATGGTTGAGCCCTCCTTGTGAGGTATTCCTTTTCTCCTTGAATCAAAGACATGTCCTTCAAACAGTGTCATAAATTAACTTGCTATATCCCAACCCACTGGTTCTAGACCAACATTAACTCTATTGATTCATGCTCCCTCTTCCCAATATGAATTTGGTGAAAATATTTTGATTTAAGAATCTTATGTAAGGTTGCATGGTAGCTGCCTTTTGACTCAGAAATAATACAAGAGAAAGAAAAGCAGAAATGAGAAAGAATCTGCCCTCAAGTTGAGGGGTTGGATGTGCGACTCATTTTAAAAATGAGACAGAGAGTCCTGGATTCAGGATTTATGACTAGTACTAAGTGCTAATGGTCATCATACTAGTTACCAGAGTTAACCCATATTTACTAGCATCCCTCCACCTTCCTGGAGGATAAGATTGATTGCTAAAATTATTGAACTCCTTGAGTTCAAATCATGTGAAAATAAGCCAAATAATTTTTAAAATTTCTATATGGTGTCAATTTTTAAAACATAAACAGAGGTATGAATCATCCAGGCAATTCATAATTATATTTTAAGAAGATTTAAGGACACTATGAAATACTCATAATTTTAGTAAAAGCAGCTGTATTCAACATGCCCCCAAGCAGTGAAGATTTATGTACATATGCATTAAATTTATATACTAAAATGTTAACAGCAAGTTTTTTCATGGTAGAATTAAAGGTAATTTTATTTACCTTTCTGAATATTGTTGCGTTTTATGAATACTCTACATTAATAATGTATTAACATTTTAAAAAATAAAAATAGGCCAGACTCAGTGGCTCAGCCTGTCATCCCAGCACTTTGCGAGGCCGAGGCGAGTGGACTGCCTGAGCCTGTGGGTCGGAGACCCACCTGGGCAACTCGGTGAGACCACGTCTCTACAATAAATAAAAAATTAGCCGGCATGATAGCACACGCCTGTAGTTCTGGCTCCTTGGAAGGCTGAGGTAGAAGGATCACTAGAGCCCAGCAGGTCGAGGCTGCAGTGACCAGGAGCGCACCACTGCACTCCAGCCTGGGGAGTAGAGTGACTTCAACTAAATAAATAAATAAAAATAGTAGATGAGTATTTTAAAGCAAATGCAACTTAACTGGCAAAGAAAATCACAAATTCAAAAACAAAAAGATTAGTGATGTTTTTCAACATCAATAGCATGAGACTAGAGATCAATACTGTTTTAAAGCTGAAACAGGAGAGACTTAGAACATAAATGTTTGTGTAGCACTGAAGTATAAATTAGTGTTTGGGAAGAGTGTTTAGATATGGCCAGTTCCTGGTTATTACATAGCAGTGAGCAAATGCTGTGACTTAGAAAACCTGAGCTCACTTAAGAACTGGCAGCACAGCATAGCCCAAGTAAGACCCACCTGGGTCTGGGTTTTGCACTTCCAAAATCAGGAACTTGGGCTAGGTGATCTCTCATGTCTATTCCAGCCCTGAAATGCTGAAATTCAGCTCACTTGGATATAGTAGAAACTTTCAAAGGCAGGTAGTATGCATTGAGACTTAATATCAATTTCAAACAAGACATTTCAACCAACTTCAGGGTAATCATTGTTAAAATTATAAGGCACAAAAAGGGTTGCTTTCTGTGTGTACTGCCAAGTGGTTGGCCTTGTCTGTTGGTTTAGTTTTTGCTTATCTACACATATTTTCAGTATCAAATAAAATCCTCATGAGTTGTAAGAAATGACCTACATTGGGAAGCAAAGTTTAACAAGATCTATCCCTTCCAAAAATAAAGGGGGAAAAGGCTGCAAACAATTGAATATTTGCTCTACCTAGGGCATTTCTCTAAAATCTTGGTTTTTAAATAAAATTACTATTAATATGAAATTATAAAAATCATAGGTGTCCTGGTCAGTAGAATATAGTATAGGAAGGGGTATATAATTTAAATAATTCAATGTGAAAAATCAAGGAGGTGCCACACTGAAGTGAGTGGAATGAATCCATACAGCATATCACTTAATTGCATCTGTAAGGAAAGCAGAGACAGGTAGCACTATTACCTATCACGCCGATCCCGCATGGTACCATTCAGCACATCACCACTTCTACCATGTGTGCATTCTTACTGTGTTAAGGACTAAACCACAAGGTGTCACAGTGGATCAATGGGAAGGGCTGTTATCAGTCCAGACACGCAGGTGGTGCTTCAGGCTTCTGACCAGCGCTGACCCAGCTCCCTGGAAGAAGTCTGTGCTGGGCTGCATATTGAGAAGTTTGTCTCTTTAGAAGAAGTGGTCTGTCAAGGCCAGAGGGTGTGTGCTCTGCGGCCCTCTCCTGGCCCCCATTTAGACGACCCTGCAAAGGCACTGGTGAAGGGAAACAGTTCAATGTTCTATTGTTTCGGCTGAGTTCTTAAATGGAAAAAACCCAAATCACAGCTTCATCCCAACAGAATGGGGTACACATGGTCCCATACATTCATCAACTCTTTTTTTTTTTTTTTTTTTTGAGTTGGAGTCTCACTCTGTCGCCCAGACTGGAGTGCAGTGGCCGCTCCCGGCCACCGCAACCTCGACCTGCTGGGCTCTGGCGATCCTTCCGCCTCAGCCTTCCAAGTAGCCGGAATTACAGGCGCGTGCTACCACGCCCAGCTAATTTTTTGATTTATTGTAGAGATGAGGTCTCGTTGCCCAGGCGGGTCTCGAACCCACAGGCTCAGACAATCCACTCACCTCAGCCTCCCAAAGGCGCGGGATTACAGGCTGAGCCACCGAGCCCGGCTCATCAACTCTTAATACGTAACCACAGCTATATCCAAAGGATATTTATAACCTGGAATTTGTGGGAGATGATGGCTACTCTATCAGGCCATTACTCTCATGCAACAAGGTGTATAATTATTATGTCATCACTGGTATATGGCAGTGAAAAGTCCTTAGGACATTGTCACTTATAAGAACACCCAAACCCACAAGTTCTAGAACATGTTAATATTGCAAGTTTTGTTCATTAAATTGAAATATGCTAATGCAGGCCATGTCAAAACTATATCTAAAGATAATTTTAGGAAATGAAGCAATGTTTGGCATTACTTACACTACTTCATTTGCTGATAGAATTGACAATGAGGACATCATCAGCGCCTCATTATAGTTCCCAATTACTTAGTACCTATTATATACTGTGCATTTTATATGCATTAGCCCTTTACTTCACAATGTAAAACTCAGACTAAGAAGACTAAGGGTCAGAAAAGTTAAGAAATTTTCTTAAGATCACACAGCAAGTAGGAGACAAAGCCAAGGTTTGGACCCAAATCTGGTTTTTTGGTTTTTGGTGTTTTGTTTTGTTTTGTTTTTTGATTCGGAGTCTCACTACATTACCCAGGCTGGAGGGCAGTGGCACGCTCCTGGCCACCACAGCCTCAACCTGCTGGGCTCCAGCGATCCTTCCGCCTCAGCTTTCCAAGTAGCTGGAACTACAGACACGCCAGGTTAATTTTTGATTTATTATAGAGTCGACGTCTTGCCAAGTTGCCCGGGTTGGTCTTGAACCCGCGGGTTTAGGCAATTCACTCGCCTTGCCTCCCAAAATGCTGGGATTGCAGGTTGAGCCACCGAGCCTGGCCTCCAAATCTCTGTTTTATTAGAAGTTGTACTGAGGGTCTGGCCTTGAATATAAATTCAAGGCAGGTCACTCTTCTCACTCCAGAGAGAGGGAAAAACAAATTAGTGGAAAAAATTGTAAGTATTTCCTAACCAGAAACTGTACACATACACAACACAATCTGATGAGGATGTCTTTCTCTCCCCACCCCCCACACAAACACACACACCATACAGTTAGCAAATACAAAGTTACTAGAGACCACAGTGTCTTATACCGATATAATTTCCCATATTTTCTGTTGTTCAAATCACTTCAAATAAGCGAATTAATGGCTCTGAAAGCACTTTCCTCAAATGCAAAGTGCTCCAGGAAGTGTAATGTATTATCATGACTCATATCAGTATCCGTGGCTGTTGGCCTACAGGTACACGCAGAGAGAGAGAAGGAGTAGAGATATCAAGTGAGGAAACAAGTCACTAGGATAAGTACAAGTATTCTTCATCAGCAGTTAGAAGATTCCCAATACACTCACGCTACCCAGAGAGCAAAATTCTCGGGTCAGTAGGAGAAAGTCTTCTTTCCCAGGGCTTGTTTTTTCTACAGGTCTAGTTGTTCATCCTAGCAGTGAACGCTCACCTGGCTGTTAGAGCTCAGATTCTTTCCCAACTGGAATTGTACACAATTGCTGACAAGACTCAGGGCAAATTTTAGCGTTAGTCTGGACAATGCTGGAACAACTTAATTTCTTTCATTCAGTATATGTATTTTGTACACTAGCCATGTGTTACCGGGCACTGGGAATACAAGCATGAATAAGACTACTAGGTCCTTGCCCTCACAGGGCGTGTATTCTATCAAGAACAAGCACACGCTTAGGAAATAAACAAGAAGTAAGAAAATATCAACTTGCAATAATTCCTACAAAGAAAATAAACAGGGCATGTGACAGAAAGTGATTGGAGATTAATTTTAACTGGGGAGATCGAGGACAGGCTCTCAGTGAAAAGAACATTTAAATTGATCAGTAGAGGACCTGCTGAGTGGGATTCTTGTTCCTTCTTTGCTTTGAAATATTTAATTGATCACCTGCAAATAAAGACAGTACCATGCTAAATTCTAATTCAAATGAAGTCGTCTAATACTAAGATGAGTTATATGGAAGGAGCCACATACCAGGTATTCCACTGCTGAGGGCAAAGGCCCTGAGATATTAATCGGCCTTAGCAAGTTAACGGACCAAAAGAAGCCCATTGTAGCTCGCATCTAGTGAACACATGGTAGGAGATGAAACTGGACAATCAGGAAGGAACAGATCAATAGAGCCTTGAAGCCAGAGCAAGGAGTTTAGAGCTTGTTCTAGATGCTAGGGGAAGCTGGAGCTTCATATGATCTGATTTATGCATCAAAAACACCAATTAGCTGTTCATGGAGAATAGATTATAAGGTGGAACAAGGGTGCAGGGAGCACAGTTAGAAGGCTATCACAATCCAAATGAGAGAGGATGGAAGCTTACAATGTCACCAGAACAGAATAGGTCCCTCTTCTTCAGAGGGGGCTGCCACATCTTTGATGCTAAGCCTCCTATTTTTAATTGGCAGATTAATAACCCTCAAATTAAGCTGGGCAACAGTGGTACTAACTGAGAGTAGGGAGAGGCTGTCAGGGCCTCCAGGAAGGAGAAGTCAGTGGGGAAACAATGTTGCATCACCAACATGCTCCAGGAAAGAACATGGATGAGTTAGAAGACCCAGTCCCTCTGGTTTCAAATGCCAGCGTGTCTGTGTGTGGACTGCAGAAGTTTTCACTTTTCTGGGCCTCAGTTTTTTGGTATTTTATTTTATTTTATTTTAGGTCTGGTAAAGGGCAATCAGAATGCAAGCATTTCAGGCTTTGGGGTGGAGCACGTGAGGAGGTCTGTCTTATCTCTAACTGGCTCTTGTGAAGACAATGGCCTTGCAGGTAGCTAAGCTAAAGTGAGTTACAAGGGTAGGAAGGAAACTTCACCTCCCACAAAGAATTTCTGCAGAGAGACAGGATGTGGGGCACTGACTGCCTCTTAGGAGTAGATTAAACTAGGATAGTGAGAAGCCAAAACATGTGAGGAGTTATTTCCCCTTTATGTCTTCATCTTCTCTATGATTCCTTAATGATCACCTACAAAGGAAGCCACTACTATAACAAACTTGAATTCTCATTTAATCTCCTAAAACTTATATTGATTATTATTTTAGAAGGAGTGATGCTATCAAAAACGGGATAGTTTTTCTACTCATCCTACAATTGTTTAAAATGATCAAATAATCATTTTTTCCCCCAGAGCACAAGCAAGTAAGAGCTAAGGATGGAAATCTAAATATTTTTTAAGTAAAACAAACAAACAAAAAACCTTAGATGACTATGCATAATATTCTACAACAATCTCGATGACTCTTCAGGTAAAGTGAGCATATTAAGAATTCTTCAATAAGGAGTGTGATTTTGCTTTTTGTTTTCTTTTTTTAATTTTTATTTTCCCAGAGCATATTCTCCATTCTTGGCTCCATCCCTTGGAGTTTCACATGGTCCCTTTTGAAATTAAGTCAGGCATAGTGACACAACTAGCAAAACCAAATTAAGCATATGGGTTAAACTTCCAAGTCACTTCTAAAGTGAACCTCTTTTAGGAAAAAAAAAATGTATTCACATGAAACATTTCTACAGGTGACACCAGATTCCTACCTAGCATTTCTTATTTCAAGAAAGGGGCTATGGCAGAGTAGCTGAGAGCCCAAACTCTGAAACTAAACTATCTGGCCTTGTGCAATTTACATAACCTCTGTTTCCAGTTTCCTCATCAGTACAGATGCAGATGTTAGTAGTACCTATCAAATAAGGTGACCATGAGGATTACATGAGCTGATGTGCCAAACGAATAGTGAAAACTCCATAGGTGCTAATTATTCTGTGACTACCTTTCAAAAAGGTGATTACTTTTCATTACACATACACAGCCACAGTACACTGTGCATTAAACTATCATGGCTCATTACTGTAAGAGTTGGCTTGGCTACTCCTACATTACCAAATTGTAAGCTTCTGGAGAACAGACAATATCTTAATCGTCTCTGTATTTCCAGACTCTGGTTTTGCTATTGCCTGAAGTATGGAATTTCTTGAAAGAATGACTGAATTTTAAGTATCAATAGTTGCCTATGTTCAAAGGCATGCTGTCAGAATTTAATTTTTTTAAAAAATCTAGACTCAAAGTGATAAAAGAAAGCATCTTGGTCAGAAAATGACAAAGGTATTTGTAGAATCTACATAAGTTGAACATTTTTTAAATGCTGTGTTTTCTGACACTTCAAAAAGACATTATTTTCCCAGATCAATTATATTTTGAAGTCTGCCAACTAAATCTAATAAGTAAAATTATGAATCTTGTTCTTGACAATATATAAAGTTGGATGTTTGGGGTTGTTTGTTTTGTGTTTTGTTTGCTTGTTCAGAAAGGGGGTACTCTGTGTTCCTCATGAAAAATGAGTTAATGTGGACAATTGCAATAAAAAGAGATTTATGGCCCTGTTCTCCATACAATTTAAATTAATTTCTTTTGAAACCTAAACAAAAAGCTAACTGCTTTAAAAATGTACTGTGTTTAAATCCTACATTATAATTTACACACCAAAAAGGGAAAATTTAAATGTGCATTGATTTTAGGTTGATAAGAATCTGTGTTGAATGTGAGTTGAAAGATTTTTTTTTTCTTCTTGGCCTCCTACGAATAGTTAGTTTGCAGCAATTTTTAATTAAAAACAGTTCCCATAGTAAGAAAATGAAAAAAAATAAAAAGGATGTTGGGAAAATAAAATCAGTACAAGAGTCCTGCAATTTGTTTTCTGAGGCCATGTAAAGAGCTTGAAAAATAACAGTTTGGAAGTTCTCATTTTTAAAACTGCACTTTTGGTTTCATTTAACATTTTCAAAATAGCTTTCCTTACCATCACCCATCCCCCTTCCCCACCTCACCAACCCCTTTCAAAAAACTTCCAAAGTTTTGTTTTTAACACTGAAAATCATGCATATACCTCAGAGTAACAGCAACATTTTTTTTTTCTAAATTTCTGAGGTGGGGGACTTTCAATTTAGCACAAAGCATTTTTCTTTTTCTCCACCTATCCAAAATAACTAATCTCATTTTAACTAGATTCCATCTGAACATCAGTGATACTAAGCTATTCCATGAATAAACATGATGTTACAATGTGAAACCCCTGTGACTAAAGTATATAAAAATGTAGCCGAAAGAAAAGAGGACCAGAATCCTCCTCCCCCAACCCCCTCCCCAGGGAGTTTTAGAGTTGAGCTGAGGAGGGGTGAAAACCAGATTTAAATTTCAAGGTCTTCGAACATTTGTAAGCTTCGTACTAAATCCTGCAAAACTAAAAACTATAATTCTAATAAAATCATTGTGTGTTCGACTTTCGATTGCAATCACCATTTTCTCTTTTGGAGGGGGATGTTTAATACTGATAAAATAAAAAAAAATCTCAAAACAGAAGAAATACATAATGGAACTCACACTGTGTTTATGGTTTGTTTGTTTGTTTTTTTTTAACTAACACGGTGCCAGCATGAAAAACTGTATATATTTTTTAATTGAATGGAGACATTTTTGATCAATTGAGTGAGGAAACAGGGTATAGAAAAGTTATCCACTTTAACAAGGATTTTTATAACTTTGCTTGATAAGCAGTCTTAAATTCTATAATCAATATTAGTTAAATCCTTTTACTTAAAATGTTCACTATGATGTTTCTGTATCTTTTATCTAAATTTTCATCTCATAACACAGACTTCAGGAAATGGAAAAATAAAGTTTTTTTTAAATGTTTTTGTTTTTATTGAAGCTTTCACAGAATGAATTCTGAAGTCTTCAGAACATATTTTTATATCCTACTTGACTGTACTCTGTGTACAATGTTAAACTATATAATTGTGCATTGTATTCTTCCAAAACACATTTGGCACAGCAAGACCATTCAAGTCCAAAAATTTTGGAAGACACCAGGTCAATTTATGACAGCGTACACTACAGAAAATATAAACCCCTTTTTACTGCCTGGGAATTACAATGAACAACTGTGATGTAAATCTCAAAAAGTTTCTCTTAATTTCATTTTAAGGTGGGGGGGTAACACCCACACATTTCTTTATGAAACTCCACTGAGATTCTAATGTTGCAAAGACATTTTATTTCCCAGAACAGCAGCAGCTTTTGAAACAATTTTTTTTGTGTGTGGTTGTTGTTGTTTGCTTTTTAATGCGTTCATATTCCTTTAAAAAGAGGCAAAGTCCCATCATCTCTTTGACACTGTTTTCTTTTGCCGCAAAGATCAGAGATTTAAGTAACTTCATAATAAGGCAAATATCGGGGTTGTGGAATAAGTACGTCCAGGAGAGTGAGAAGCAGATGCCCAAGGCAGCTTCAGCTCAACAGAAGTCACCAGGCCCCCAAAAGCATCGGAATTGTGCTTGTCAGGAGAGGTGATCATTTGAGTGTGTTGGTTCTCAAGCCCTCTCACCTCTTGTATCCACTGAGTCATTGACTGGCTGGTCAAAAAATGTCTACTGAGTACCTGTTTCCTCCGGGAACTGCTTGCTCTGAATGCCAGATTTAAGCAATACTGGACCTTCAAGTTTTCTTCACTATTACCTGAATTTTTTCAGTACCATTTGTAATTTTGAACTAAATACCATGAGCAAAAAAATAACGACTGTACTCTTTACTCGATTTCGTAATACTTCATCGTATAAAGAAAACCAATCTGAATTTTCAAATTAAAGGGGCACCACTGGCAACTTGCAGATGAGGAAACAAGACCCATGCCAACTAGTTAGTAAGAGTTAAAAACAGGGATAACTACCAATCTGATGCTCTTTAAAACTACTCAGCATCTGAAGAACTTTTATTGAATTGAATTGGAACAAATGCATCAATCCTCATGAGAGAAAGCTCTAGGGCCAGCTGTAGAAGGAGAGTGGGTAAACATTAGGGTTCTTTACTAATCTCTCCTTTAAAAAAAAAAAAAAGAGGTTTCTAGAAAATTTCTACAAATTTGGATTATATTTTCTTCATCACAAATTGATTTGCCCAAAATGGTTGCATGCATTAGGTAAATTCCACAAGTCATCATTCAACAATCTATTTGATTTTTTGTGTGAATAAACTGATAACTCTTGCTGGATATCATATTTTATTCCAACCAATCCCTCTTGCGGGTTTAGGACAGCTTTATCATAAGTAATAATTATTGGCAAAGGCACAGTATAACTTTTCATGAAAAGTTATTTTTTTCTAAGTATACGTTATGATCAAAATTTAATATTAATGTTAATATTTAAATATCTTAGGAGCAATTATTTGATCCTTTCTTTCATATGAAATGAAAACAAATTTATTGCATTGGGTTCATGACACCATTTATTGCTTGGCAAAGAAAAAGTGTCAGGGCAATTATTTGGCTAATTATAGAAAAGCTCTAACTAAGGTGGGGAGAGATGTACAGGGGTTAGTTAGCTCTAGAATAAGCCAGAAGATAGTTCAGAGCGCTTTACTGTCATAGGCAGAGAAGCTTAAAAAGTCTTTGAGATTTGTCATAGCCAGCTTTCCTCTACAAGTACTTGAGCAATAGAGTAGTTTTTTCTACTCAGAGCTGAATCTTTAAAAAGTAAAACCCCATAATCCAAAAGTTAGGAGTTCCAGAGTTTAGCTCTCACATAGAATAATGTGTCGTTTTGGAGAAACATTGCTAATGGGGTTCTTTTCAAATGTCTTATCTCAAATGTGAAACAAAAGTGGTACCATACTGCATCTTGCAGATTTTTATGAGGGCCAGGATAGAGAAATCTTGCATACAAGTCTCCTAGCTCAGAACTGGCCAAGTGATAAGTACAGGACACACTGATAGAGAAAGCTGTCTGCGTTCCTAACAAATTCAGGATGGGGGGGAAACTGCTTTCTGCAACTCCTCAAAAACTTTCCAAAATGTAAGGTGGACACAGGTCATTTTTAAAACTTGTTGCCGTTCAAGAACTGAGCCTTAATGGTCTGTCTCTCTGTCTCCTGTCGTTCTCTCTCTCTCTCTCTCTCTCTCTCTCTCTCTTTCTCTCTCTCTTTCTCTCTCTCTCTCTGTCTCTGTCTCTCTCTCTGTCTAACTAGTCATACTTCTAAAATACTTTCCCCCCAAAATTGGTACTGCAGTTAATGTGTGCCTGAATTGTTTTCTCTCCCCCTAATTCTAAAAGCAGGCTATGTGAACCAATAGTGTACACAGAAATGTAAGATTCCAGCACATAGTTGCAAAGATATGAAGAAAATATACAAACTGTAACACACACACAAAACAACATTCTCAAAACAACACACAGTTACTGCCAACAGCTTACCACCCTAACTGGCTTCTATAGAGAGCAACAGTATCTGCAATTATATTTAACATTTATGATGTATTCACATATAAAGGAAACAGCAGTGATTAAAAACAACCCAGCTTTTAAAAAACATTAAGTACTTGTTCAGCAGTTAGCCAATCAGAAAGCAGGTCACATCTTGTTAGCTGTATTAAATACATTAAACGTCATGAACTCTCTGGCTATGTTGACAATTCAGGGAAGTGTGTTTTATTTTATCATACAAACTTAATTGAGTCCCTTCCCGGAGTTAAAAGTCAATCTTCAATCTAAAATTCCACCAAAACTATTCCCTAAAAGCTCTTTGGCATAAATTCTCTGGGTATTTGTACTCTCCAGAGAAGACCAAATTCCTAGCAATTTCTACTTCCTAAAGTGACTTTGGTGCGCCCATCACAAACTCCTTTTTCAGAACACTTCCACACAAAGCCCCAACTTCCAGGCAGATGGACAACCCAGCAGCATGACCTGCCAGCAGAGCTAGCACAGAGAAAAAGTCAACTGACATAAAATATTTAAATTGCAGGAGGCAAGCCTGGAGTTTTGCATTTAGAAAGTTCTGAAAGTCCTGTTCTCTCTGCTCCCAGAGTTGTCCGCTGCCTAGGAGGCTGAATCTCCCTCTTTCAGGCACAAGATCCCAAATCTACAAACACTAGAGCTGGCTGGAATGCAGAGCCAGCTCCTGTCCTAAGGTAGAGCGCTTAGGAGACACTGCCTTCGGCGATGGGAGAAAGTGAAGAATTTCCTTGCCCCAAGCAACCGGCTTCTGAATTTAACACGGAAATGTACTCGAACATGTGTCCCTTCAGGGCTAGTTCTGAAAAGTGGGCAGGGTTACTCTTCTGCCTGCTTTACCTCGAGGTCGATGACTTTGAAAAGCAAATGCAGGTCAAAACAGACTTCCTCTGGAATTTGCAAATAAATAAATAAATAAATGCCCCTTGCCGGAGGCAAACAATCACAAAATTCCCTGCCATTCTATCACAGAAACACTGACAGGACTGACTCAGCGCGTGTGAACACCAGAGTTCTGGGAGAGCAACCCTGCTGGAGACCCAGCATGTGAATACAGTGCTGGGTTGTCTCTTTCGAGATTCCGGCAGAAACTGTCCCCTGCCACAAGAGTTGCTCTGCCTGGAAAGCCAGCATTCAAACTCGTGGATTCATCCCGGCGCTCGTCTCCACGTCCGGACGTGGTAGTATCTAGTGGGACACTTCCCACAGAATTCAGCCAGAAACCCTAGGCAAAGCCCAGACACAGTTTTTAAAAAAGACATCAACACATACCCGAGGTTGAAGTACTTACCTCTGTGCGAGACTGCAGTCTCTTGTTCATCTCATAGATTCGGTACTCTGGCTGTACCATGTAGGGTGTATGTCTCCTATAAAATGGGCCGAAAGGAGAAGAATAGAAGGGGTCATGTGGTGTGCTGGACATCTTGCCTGCTTGTCGAAAATCAAGCTGAACAGAGTATCAGTAACGTCCATGCAGAGCACATGGGCTGTGTTCTTCACAGTACAAAGTAGACGCACGCACTCACGCTCACACACACACAGAGGCAGGCAGGCAGGCAGGCTGAACACACTGGCTGGGAACTGCTGTCGGAGCCCTCTCTAGCAAGAGAGGAGAGGGAGAGCCAGAGGAGGGAGGAGAGAGGGAGGGAGCACGGGAGAGGAGGGAGGGGGAGAGAGCTGGAGCTCCAGAGAGGAAGGGAGGGAGGCTGGGAGGGAGGAAGAGAAGGAGGGACGGAGGGAGGGAGGGAGGGAGAGAGGGAGAGAGAGAGAAGCTGGATAGCTTTGGGCACCACTGCTTGTTTTTAAAGAAGCAGTTTGTGGAGAGGTCATTTCCTGTCCACACTGTAGACTAGTTCAAAAATATAATTCTCTTCACAGTCTGACAAGAAGTCTAAGGTTTGGTTTTAATTTTTTTCCTCCAGCCAGGACCCTTCGCAACCTGATTGCTAAGCTTGTTAGCACAGAGGTGGTTTAACCACTGGCTGAGCCACTCACCCCTGACAGCCAGACTGTGGTCATGTATCAGAAATGTGATTATTACAACACAGAAACACAGGCACTGTGGTCCCCCGAATTTGGGCTAGTGATTCCCTCCCATGCAAAGATTTCTCTTGGCATGAATCTCCCTGTATAGTTTTGCTTTACTTGCTGTTGTTCCAAAGCCTTGTTATATTCTTTGCATTTCTCCCTCTCCTCTCCCCCATCCCTCTCTGTCACCCCTTTTCCTGGCCTTCTTCCTCTTTTCCCAACACTTTGTGCAAGCCTTTAGGGTTACCTGGGCATTTTCAGGTAAAGCCAGTCATTCTGAATGTAGCATTTCGAAAATACATTTATCGGGCAATGGTCTTTTTTTTCATAGGCAGAAAAACTAAATTCCCAAAGCAGACCTCCCAATAAGATGGGAAAAGCACAAGAAAAAAACTCCCACAAAAATGACCATGGAAAATTCAGTTGAATAGGAAATTGCAGATCATTGAATGGATCATCCCCAAATAACATGTCCAATTCTGATGGAGATAAGTCTTTCTTTTCCAAGATTGGTTAAGTATATACATCTTTTCTCCACTGTGGTATATGATAACTGGAAAATTACCCAATAGCCCATGGGAAGAGAAAGAGTCTCTACAGAGAATTAAGGGATCTATAAGATAATTAAATTCTGCTGGAACGAATGATAACCAGATATATGACACTTAAACAAAGCCCAGCCACAGAAAATTTAAATGCATTGAGCTAACACCTAGCTAGGTCAGTGGTATTAAAGGAAGTAAAACAAACTACCACCAAAAAGCATGATGCATGCAAGACCTGAATGCAAATGTATGTAAATGAGACATTTCTTCTTTTTAATAAGCAGATAATTAACTTTCTGCCCCAATCATGGCTTGGGTATCTCCAAGTCACTAGCCAACAGGGATAAGGTATTGCTCATTTTGCAATGTACACTCTTAAAAATACTCAGACACAGAAACGCCCCCACGTTACTGTCTTGATCAGTCATTTTCCATAATTGCATGAAATGTTTGCAGAGTTCACCCCAAACTTCCAGCAGTGCAACCCAACATAGCAATGGTGCTTGCCAGGATGAGATTAGGGGAGGTATTACACTAAGGCTGTTTGAAACTTGTGCTGGGAGACCCCAAGGCAGGCAAGCATGCTTGGTTTCAGGTTTCATTACAAATCCAAAAGCTGGACCAAATTTGCTGCAAGGTTTGTCAAAACACACAACCTTCTAAAGACAGGATTTCAAACAATTTTGGCGTGATTTATGTTTTGGTATGGTGGCCACTGCAAAACCTAACGGTTCCTTATGTTTAAATTCCCAAACTAAAGATGTTCTGAGAGTTTAGTGTCTCCCTGAGTTTGTGTTAACGTGGCCATTTCAGTGCAAAAATCAAAGTAACACCTAGGCAGGAACGCATAGCCCAATAGTAATAAAAAATGAAACAGCTCAAAAATCCATTTAGGAAGGGAATCCCTTCCTAAATAAGGGTCAGATTTTTCCTCATTAGGTCTTATAGGCATTCCAAATTATAACTGGAAGTATCTCTTTTTTATTTCTTTTTTTATTTTAAAGATGTGGGGTACCATTCAGGATTAGGTATACAAGTGGTCATTGTACAGATAAAGTTTGGGCCTCCCTTTGGCCCCCACTTCGCCTAGTTTGAGAAATATTTCTTTCTGTTAATACCTAAGGACTTCAAATGTAGAACTATGAAACTTGATAATGCTTGAGCCACATCCGTGGTTCTCATCCCTGCTACCTCAAGGGTCTCCAGATGGGTCTCCCAGATGCACAGTTCTCTTCTAACATGATTTGTCCTTATTCTAATCAGAATGTTAACTGTAGATAAGGGAAACTGATCGTGTCCTATGCTTTCCCCATCAGTGTTTCCATGCTGCCAGCAGGACAATGTCTAGGTTCCTTAGGGACATGGCATACAAGGGTCAGTAAATCCCACACTTGTTCTCTATCTCTCTCTTTCACACACACACACACACACACACACACATTCATTCAGTTGTCTATTTATTTATGGCTATACTTGATCTTCCTGAAGTTACAGTTTCCTTTCTTGCATGGCTACATTTATAATTTTGCCCCTTGTTTACTTGCAAGCTCCTTCTCATCCTTCTATCCAATTAAACTGTGTTCTCCCCATAAACCTTTTATTTATTTATTTATTTATTTATTGAGTTGGAGTCTTACTTTGTCACTCAGGCTGGAGTGCAGTGGCACACTTCCGACAACCACAGCCTTGACCTGCTGGGCTCTGGCCATTCCTCCGCTTCAGCCTTCCAAGTAATTGGAACTACAGGCATGTGCTACCACGGCTGGTTAATTTTGGATTTATTGTAGAGACGAGTTCTCGCCAAGTTGCCCGGGTGGGTCTCGAACCCGTGGGCTCAGGAAATCCACTCGCCTCGGCCTCCCAAAGTGCTGGGATTACAGGCGGAGTCACCGAGCCCGGCCCCATAAACCTTTTATAATCATGCATTCCTTCATTTATTTATCCAACAGATAGTCGATTCACAGTGGATAGTGGAACAGGTCATAGCATCACCTGATGCACATTTCAACACTGGTGCTACCACTTGTTTGCTCAGCCTCTGGGTACCTCAGTCTCTGGGTACCTCTGTCATCTCATTTGCAAAATGAGAACAATGGTAATAGCTAGTCCATGATTGTTGCAGAGAAGTAGCTAACACATCTGAATGTATTAGAACCCTCACTTCAAAATGCTCAATGTTTTTATTATTATGGGTACCTAAAGTCTCTCTAGGTGCTGGGGAACATTGGGAAGCCAAGATGACACAGCAGGTAAGCCTATCTAACTACCTGACTTCCTGCTGCTTGCCATCTAGTGGTAAGGGAGAAGTGGCATAGAACTAGTAAAGAGTTGAGGACAGCATTTTCAATTACAGTGCATGCTCTGATAGAAATACATAAAAAAGGAAAGATAGCAAATCATTTTCCCCTTTGGGTGAGCTGTGTGCCTTTTCTATTTTTCTATTAGAGGACTTATACATGAGAGAAACAATTACTGTCATTTGTGCAGTACTGTGTGCCAGCTATTGTGCAAAATGGTCTGCAGAAATGCTCTTAGTCGATATCACAATAAATAAATCTATGGGATTGATTTGATTACTATCTCCATTTTATAGATATGGAAACTGAGGCTTTGAGAGGCTAAGAAAAATTTTTCAAGGTCATACAATGAATATGTGACAGAGATAAGACTCACACTCAGTTTGCCATACTACCTGGGTCTTAAGCAGCTAGCATCCATTCTCATCTTGAAAGCATCTCTGTTCTTTGTCCCCAGCGGCAAGTGTGATGCCAAGCTCATGATGGGAGCTCAAGACATATGGGCCTGATTAAACTGAAGAAGAAGCAAGAGTATAAAGCAACTCTCATCACCTGGATTTCGTTCTTTGTCCTGCTGAATTTCAGACCCTATGTCTGTTCCCCCTCCCCCCCACTCTAACTCCTTCTACTGAAGCCTTGCTAAACCACTCTCACTTTTCTTATTGTCCCAAATCTCCCAGCACGAACTCTCAGAGCCACTTGTTAGGTGTTTAATCCTTGGCACTGTCAGGTTACCTGGTTGGTTATGTCACCTATCTGTCTGCTTTCCTGTTTCTTCAGGGGCCACTATCTGACTTGTAGCAGGGTCAAGTAGCCTATCTGGTGTGTCACCTTGGCCTCCCAATGTTCCCGGCGTGAGAAGGGAAGGAAATGAAATGCTGATTTTAAGACTTAAAAAAAAAGGGAAATTCAATAAGCAATAATTACATACCGTCAAAGAACAAACAAATCCAACCTGCAACACAATAATTTTATTACCCCCAAAGATTGAGTCATGCCTATTTATGTGTGTGTTAAGAGTGAATAATTTTGAAAAGTCCTCATGCAAACATTCCAGGTGCTCTACAAACTGGCCTGCCCTCTACCCTTGGGACCTCATCTAGCCATACTCACCTTAAGTTTAACCCACAGTTTAACCCACAGTGATTTTTATTCCTTTAACTTGAAAAACTTGTCCACTGTTTAAAAAGTGAAAGCTTTCACTTACAATCCAGATTTTCATCTTTTCTAGAAAAATCTTAAGCTCTGGCCATCCTTGGCCTCATCCTTGTCTGCATGGTGATGTGCAGCTGGAACTGACTCTCACTTCTTGTCCATTCGCCAAGGTCTCCATCACTCTATGGCCTTCACATCCAGTGCCCCTAATTTCCAGGTACCTGCCTGGTCCCTCCAGGCATTGGAGTCGTTGTCCTTTTCCTTAATCTATCCAGTTGCATCCTTTCTAAATCCTACAGCCAAGCCCTATTTGCTGCAGAGAGATGGTTTTTTTCTTACCATTCTTCAGCTCTCCCTCTCTGCCTTTCCTAGCCTATTTCTGTGTACTATATTTATTTCTGCCTCTTCATGCAATAAGCACTTAGCTAATAGGTAAAGACAAGGCAAGTTGAGATGTGGGGAGGGATAAAGATAAATAAAGACATAGGAGGCATGGTCTCTGCCTTCCAGTTACTCACTGACATGCAAAAATATACTTTCTTCATTCAGCAAGTACATATTGATTTCCTACCATGTACTAAGCACCATGCCAAGTACTGAGAATACTGCTCCAGGAACAAAACCAAAGGAAACACAGAACTAATCCCCAGCTCCAGGATCTTCCAGTAAAGAAACAGTCTAGAACAATTTTTCAAAGAATGAACTTTGGAGCCTCACTGACTTGGCTTGAATCTTGACTCCTGTATTGAGTTGTATCACCTTAGGCACTTAATCTCTCTGTGCCTCAGTTTTCTCTTCTTATCTGTAAAATGGGGTTAATTGCAATCCCATGATTCTTATAAAAATCAAATAAGTTAATACATATAATTTGATTCAAACTGCACCTGGCATTTAGTAAGTGCTCATAATTATTGCTGCTTTAATTAGAAGAGGTAGCAGGAATTAACCAATCTCAGAAGTAAATGTAAGTGACATTATAAAGTGTAGAGGACAGACCGGGACAAGGAGGAGGCATTAGCAGTAGAGAGGGGGCAGAAAAAATACCTAAGACATGATATAGTAGGCACTTTCACATTTATAGATGAAGTGCTAACTTACAAAGAGCTTTACAGGAAGGAGACATTCATGCAAACTAGTTAAATCGAGGAAGGCTTTACAGGGGAGTTGGTATAAGGGAGTTGTCCTGTGCTTGGCATGACCCTTCTCAAATGTTCCTGTTTGTCTCTGTGACTGATCCTTCGAGGATAAGCACTATGGAAATAAACATACTTACATCAAGGAAAGTCAAGAAACTTTGTGAAAGTGGAAATGGGGGGAAAAAAACATGTTGAAGCTCAACCTCAGAAGACCTGAAAGTGCCATTTTTTTTTTTAATTGAAGTCTCACTGTTGTCCAGACTGGAGTACAGTGGCATGCTCCCGGCCACTGCAGCCTCGACTTGCTTGGCTCTGGCGATCCTTCCACCTCAACCTTCCAAGTAGCTGGAACTACAGGCACGCGCTACCATGCCTGGCTAATTTTTGATTTGTTGTAAAGATGAGGTCTCACCAAGTTGCCCTGGCGGGTCTCAAATCCACGGGCTCAGGCAATCCATTCACCTCAGCCTCCCAAAGCTCTGGGATTACAGACTGAGCCAACGAGCCCAGCCAAAAGTGCCATTTTAAGACATTTGCAGTTTATTACATGGGCACTGGGGAGCTGGTAAGTGCTTTGTTCAAGCAAGATGACTTGCAAACACAGAAGGAATGGGTTGGATTCAGACAGACTCAAGAACTGGACTATGGTTGGGACATTGACTTTCGTCAACAGAGTTCTTAGCATACATCTGTTCAGAAAACTCCCTTGGAGCATATGAAACAGAAGAACCAGAACAGACTGAAAAAGTTTTCACATTGCTCTTGACTACCACCGCTCTTTGACCTTGGCATGGCTAGCTTCTTAGCTCAAGATGTTACCTTTTCTCTTCTTTTTTTTTTTGAATTGAAGTCTCACTCTGTCACCCAGGCTGGAGTGCAGTGGCACACTCATGGTCACCCCAGTATCGACCTGCTGGACTCCAGCAATCCTTCCACCTCAGCCTTCCAAGTAGCTGGAACTACAGATGCACGCTACCATGCCTGGCTAATTTTTGATTTATTATAGAGTTGAGGTCTCGCCAGGTTGCCTGGGCTGGTCTCAAGCCCATGGGCTCAAGCAATACACTCACTTCAGCCTCCCAAAGTGCTGGGATTACTGGCTGAGTCACCGAGCCTGGCCAAGATGTTACCTTTTCAAAGAAGCCGTCTATGACCAAGTTATCTAAATAGTATATCCATGTTCCATCCCTTTCTCTTATTAAATTCTTTTTTTTAGGTATCTAACACTGATTATTATTCGTACTCACATTTGCAATTGTTGTTTGCTTGTATGTTGCCTGTGTCCACTGTGGGATTGTAAATCCACAAAAGCTGATGATATGCTGGTCTTATACACCAATGTACACTAAGATTTTCTTTTAAAGAGGGACAGGTCACACTCTGTCACCCAGGCTGGAATACAGTAGCATGAATATAGCTCAATTCAGCCTCAAACTCCTGGACTCAAGTGATCCTTCCATCTCTGCCTTCTAAGTCACTGGGACCTCAGGTATGAGCCACTAACATGGCTTACACATAGAATGTAACCTGAGGCCTGGTACCTGCCAGTGCTCCGTATTTTTTTTTTTTTTTTTTTTTGCTTTTTGTAAAATAAACAGACAATTTGCTAATATAGCAAATTATATCCCCTAATTTCAGGCCAGGTTATCCATATAACAGGGATGTATAAAAGCAATTTTTATCCAATTTATTCATGAAGAAAGCACTTATTGGGTGCTTACTAGAAGTCAGGTACTATGCTATGTAGTGAACAAAAAAAATATGCAAATTTGATAATTTGGGAGACTCTCTTTCCAAGAGCCGATTCCCTATAAATCCTTTCATCAGCATTAATTATTTAATATCCAAAAGATCTCAGAGCTGCTATTGAGACTTCCATAATCTCAGCAAAATCCTAGTTCCGACAAAAATCCCAGCTTTGTGTCTCATTGCCTGATTTGGACATAAATGTACCCATCTAAACCAGTCTCTGTGGTCAAAGGAGTGGCCAGTCCTGGGCCACATGCCCACTCTTCCTTCCTACCTATGGGAGACCCTGTGGCCAAGAGTGAAGGATCCTGTGCTCTCGGTTTCATCCCTTCCTCACTGTGTAGACTGTGGAAGTCCATCACCACAGTTAGCTTCAGGTTCTTTATTTGCCAAATGCAGAGACTAGTACTAATTTCACAGCACACTTATGGGAATTGAAGAATAATATGTTCTGCTCAATAATAGTATATAACGGTTACAAAGCATTAGGATTGTTCCAAATACTCTATAAACATTAATTCATTTAATTCTTACAACCATCCCTTGAGAAAAAGACTATTACTGTTCCCATCATCTAGGTGCAGAAACATAGGCACAGAGAGACTGAGGTCACACACGTGGTGACTGGGGGAATGGAAAGGGATCCAGGGCAGTCTGTCTCCCTCTGCTGGTGCTCCCAGATGGCCCATTGCCTCTGGCTCTCTTCACATTCCATTGCAAGAGAGCTTTTCTAGTGTATCACGGCATAGGCATGCTACACGTTGTTTTCTCAAAGAAAGAAAAATACAAGTGAGAAGATGAAGACAGAACATCATTTGAGACTCTTTTGCTTGCAGAAAAGAAAAAAAAAACCTCACTCCAAGCGTCCTCATAAAAAAAGAAGTAAATTTGTTGACTTTCATAATTGGAAAAGTCAAAAGCATCTGAATTCAGGTACAGTAGGATTCAGGGGTTCAAATTATGTCATTGGGGCATGGACCCCGTGGCTGCCCATGCGACTTTTCTCACTTGCTGATAGACTCTCTGTGGTGACTGTGGGCAGAGCTGAGCTCATACCCTCCCAATTTAGCTCAGCAGAAAGAGAAGTTTCCTCTCTAAGAGTTCCAACAAAAGCCCCAGTTTTGTGTCTCATTACCTGATTTGGACATACATGCCCGCATCTAAACCAATCTCTGTGGTCAAAGGACTGACCAGTCCCGGGCCACATGCCCACTCTTCCAGCCTGAGCCAGATCGGCCCTCCTAAATCCAGGAACCTGATAAAATGGTAGGGACATGTTACCAGAAGAGGGGTGAAGTGGGTTGAATTGTGTTCCCCACAAAAATGTATGTTCAAGTCTAACCCTTAGTACCTGTGGATGTGAGTTTATTTCTATAAATAGGGTCTTTGTGGGTATAGTCAAATTAAGATGAGGTCATACTGGATTAGAGTGGACCAGCTCGAAATCTGATAACTAATGTTCTCATAAGGAGAGACATAACCACAGAGAGGGAGGGAAGATGACCGTGTGAAGAGGGTGGCAGAAACAGAAGTGATGCAGCTACAAGCCAAGGAACACCAAGGGCTGCCAGAAACCACCAGAAACTGGGATGAGGCAAGGAAGGGCTCCTCCTTGGAGCCTTCTGAGGGAGCATGGCCCTGCTGACACCTTTATCCTGGACTTAGTCTCTAGAACTGAAAAAGAATACATTTCATATGCTTTGCGCCTCTCAGTCTGTGGCACTTTGTTACAACAGCCCTAGGAAACTAACAAAGAAGAGAGATGGATCCAGTATGCAAAGCCTCTAACACCCAACCACAAAGAAGTTGACTTGGCTCAGAACAAAGTGAGTTGGGGAAGAGCAAGAAGACTCTGCCTGATGTCTTTTCCTGTTCTAATATGGGCAATAATAACAATAATGGTGTCATTTACTGATTGCCTACTAATTGCCATGCAAATGTAAAGTCTGTGCCTCACATAAAATTCTATCTTTGGAGCCTCACACCATCCCTGCTGAGTTAGATATGCTTCCCTCTATGCATGACAAGCCAACTACACAGAACATGGCCCTCTTTAAATTTAGGTAAGATCTGTGAGAGCAGGGTCTGTATTTTATTAATCTTTATGGTATATCCTCCCCGCAAATCTATCTCCCTTCCCTCGTTCCCTTG
The DNA here is from genome assembly GCF_000164805.1 of Carlito syrichta. Lineage (NCBI taxonomy): Eukaryota > Metazoa > Chordata > Mammalia > Primates > Tarsiidae > Carlito > Carlito syrichta. The sequence goes on from NW_007246600.1 coordinate 335,812, forward strand.
TTCTCCTTCTCTCTGTCTCACTGTCTCTCTGTTTCTCTCTCTCTCTCTCTCTCTCTCTCTCTCTCTCTCTCTCTCTCTCTCACACACACACACACACACACACACACACACACACACACAGTGCCACACCACTATACTGTGTTTGCACCAAATAAAGTGCGTGGCAAATCTTTCACAAATAAATAAACGGCAGCTTATGTCAGCTAAATCTCTGTTACAAATTTTTTCTAACATTCTAAAAATTATTATCCACAATACCATGTTTTTCCATGTTTTTCTCCAGACCCCACTTTGAGCCACACCCCTCCCCAGTTGGCCAGAACTAGTTTTACTCACCTTGATTTCAGCCACAGGCCTCCTGCCACCCTCGCCCTCCCACGGACCTTCACTTGGAGGATCGGCCCTGCCATCAGGACTCCTCCGACACTCTGAAGGCCAGAAACAGAATTTGTGCTACACAAAATCTCCCGCAGCCTGCCAGGGACAGACTTTCCCGGCATGACTCGGACCTGGACAATCATTGGCGAACAAAGGAGCCTCCAAGTCTGTGCCCGCACGGAATTGACTTCTGAGTCCCTTTATTATTGGGACCAACATCTGAAGCATGTGTATGCTTTTCTTTCATAAAGGCTCTACCCTAATCCAAGATCAAACAATTTATTTTGGAAAATAACTGTACATAATGGTACATTTTTCAGAACTGGCCAGGCTTCCCCCGTCATTTGCCATCCCTTTTGAAGTGTTTAATAGCTGAGGTAACTTGGAGTCACCACTGTGTTCCTGAAACTGCACTAGTTGTCACTAATATTTGCAAGGGACTTACCTTTTACCCACTGTTTTTTAGCAGTCCACTTTTTGTTTTTATCTGCTTTGATTCCCAAGTGAATTGTCATTGCATAGTTTTCTACACAACATTTTTAAGAGATGTGGAGAATTTGCTTCTGTGAATGGACCTGAACTGATCTCACTGTCTCCTGAGGTTGATATTAGCAATATTTCCAAGTTTTCCCTGATACATTTCTTGAATGAATTACCCATCTATCTTTTGTATGCCATATGTTGTATCCACAATGAAACTTTATTTACTTACTTTTTTTTTTTTTTTTTGAGTTGGGCGTCTCTTACTCTGTCGCCCAGACTGGAGTGCAGTGGCACACTCCCGGCCACCGCAGCCTCGACCTGCTGGGCTCTGGCGATCCTTCCACCTCAGCCTTCCAAGTAACTGGAACTACAGGCGCGCGATACCACACCCGGCTAATTTTTTGATTTATTGTAGAGATGAGGTCTAACCTGCCCAAGCGGGTCTCAAACCTGTGAGCTCAGGCAATCTACTCACCTCAGCCTCCCAAAGTGCTGGGATTGCAGGCTGAGCCACCGAGCCCTGTTTCACAACGCAACTTTAAAAGCCAGATCATTCTAAGGCAAAGGGAATATACATTGTAAACATTTTGTTACATGTTGCCAAATTGCCCTACTAGCGAGTTCAAGGGATAAGTAGTAGTCTTTAATTTTGATCTCATTTTTGTTGACAAATGTGATACACACATGAAGGAAACTGATGCAATACTTTAAAAGTATGAAGAAATGTGAAATGTACCTGATTTTCTTCACTGCACATATTTTGCAGAAGAACCCAGCAGCACATCTCTGTGAGCATGGAGTGAGCCTCTGGCCACCATGCCCTTTGTATTAGTCTGATTTGTGTTGCTATAAAGGAGTACCTGAGGCTGGGTAATGTATAAAGAAGAGAGGTTTATTTTGTCTCATGGTTCTGCAGAGTGTACTAGAAGCATCTGCAGATGCTAGAAGTTCTGCTGAATATACTAGTACCAGAATCTACTTCTGGTAAGCCCTCAGGAAGCTTATGGTCATAGCAGAAGTGGGAGGGGACCAAGTGTGTCACATGACGAGAGAGGAAAGAGAAAGAAGGAGGTGCCAGGCTCTTTTATTTTACTTTTTTAGATTAGAAAATATAGTTTATTTAGAAAGTAAATAAGAGAGAGAAAGAGGAAATTCACCTCCCCAAGGTAGGGAAGGAGGCCAAAGCCAGGAAACAGGGCGCCAGCCATAGCTGAAAGAGCACATGGCCACACCAGAGTCTAGTAAGGCCATGGCCAACAGGGTTTTTTAAACAGCCAGCTACCCAGTGAACTAGTAGAGCAAGACCTCTTTACCAGGAGAACTGCTCCAAGCCATTCATGAGGGATCCACCCTAAACACCTAGACGCCTCCCACTAAACCCTACCTCCAACATTGGAGATAGCATTTCAACATGCGATCTGGAGGGGACAAACATGAAAATCATATCACCCCACTGGAAGATGGGAGAAGAGTCACCACTGTCTGGATGCATAGTCCTATAGCTGACAAATCTTTGACTGTTTTCTAATCTTCCAGAATCATAAACAACAGGACAATGAACATCTGGCATTCATCTTTCTGCACCAGACATAAATGTCACTTCTCGAGTATGCTTTTCTTGACTCTATGGTCTATATTTCAATTTTTTCTTTGATTCATTAACTTTATTAAGGGCTCTGAGAGTTATGCCTCGAAACTAGCACTCACAGAATACCTTGTACTTCATACATCATGACAAACTAGGTCTAGATTAATGTGTACCAAACATTTCAAAACATGCAACATGCAATGAGATGTTATCAGTGACAATTTCAAAATGAATCAATATTCTGTATACACAGTGGTCTGTATGCTCAGTTCAATTGAACAAATATTTGTTGTTATCATAATGTATCAGACACTAGGCAAGCGTAGGGAATTGGGATGGTTAATTTTATGTGTCAACTTGGCTGGGCCCCAGGGTGCCCAGATAGTTGGTCAAACATTATTCTGGATGTGTCTATGAGGGTATTTAAAATTTGAGTTGGTAGACTGAGTAAGCAGATTGAGGGGATTACATCTACATTCCTGAGAAGTAGATGGCCTCCCTGAAGCAGTTGCTGTGCAAGACAGTGCTAAGTCTTCTCAGGACCCACCCCACAGGCCCTCTTTGCTTCTAGACCTATAACTAGATTCAAGTAGACCCTTAAAGATGAGATGCAAAGTGTGACCTACAGGAGTTGCTCTATACTCTGACTACTTGAATTTTCTAATTTATAAAGACAGAAATTCAGGGAACATGTGTGAAGATGGATACTAAAGGTGTGGGATAATCGTAGAAGGAGCATAAAGCTGGATCAAGCTGAATTTATGATATGGACTCACTAAGTGAGAGTCTGCATTTAGTGTGCAGCTCAGGGAGTTAGAAAAAAACTCCATCAGTTTGTTTGGTTGGTTAAAACATGAACCAAAAGGTGGCCCACAGTAAATGAGTTAGAAATGCCAGAACTGTCTTTTTTTTTTTTTTTTTTTTTTTTTAGTTGGAGTCTCACTCTGTCACCCAGGCTGGAGGGCAGTGGCATGCTCCTGGCCACCACGGCCTTGGCCTGCTGGGCTTCTGCGATCCTTTCGCCTTAGCCTTCCAAGTAGCCAGAATGACAGGTGCACGCTACTACACCCAACTAATTTTTGATTTATTGTAGAGATGAGGTCTGTGCCAAGTTCCCCCGGGTGGGTCTCGAACCCGCAGGCTCAGGCAATCCTCTCACCTCGGCCTTCCAAAGTACTGGGATTACAGGCTGAGTCACCGAGCCCGGCCCCAGAACTGCCTTGACATAATGTAGATGAAGGGATTCAAAAACTTAGGACGAGAGAATGTTAGAGTGCATTTGTCACCTATAACCTATTCATCCACACTGAAAGGATCTGCAGCGTGAGAAGTGTGGACCCCAACTGTGAGGAAAAAGAAATTATGGGAGAAGCCCCAGCATGCTTGAAGAATTCTGTGACTGCTCTTCTACATAGGGGAGACTTCCCTGTGGGAATTGCAGTAATTGAATTGCGAAGCCTAAATACAATGGACATAACTGAATCCTGGGCTGACAGGTGCCAAGTGGTGGCACCACCAGAGGCCAGGTGGGCACGGTTGCCGTGATGAACCGCAGAGTCAGAGCAGCAGGATAGTCTGACTCACACTGATTTGTAACATTGGCTAGTTGATCTTGGTGTTCCTAAAAGTGAAATAGACAGGAAGCTCACCAATCCTTACTTGATGTGTATAAGCAAAAAGTTTCTAGATTAGGTAAATAAAAGTATAACTGGAATTATAAAAAACAAAGTCATGGCCCTTTCATCAATTCAAGGAGAGCCCATGTCCCCTTAAGGAAGAAACCAAGTACACTGTCAAAAATGTATACTGTTAGTCTTTCCCCCAGCCTTCTCCAAAGTGACCTGTGGCTTTTTACCAGGATAATAGCACATTGGTAAAAAGGAAATAATCAGGTCTTTCCGAGACTCCTGAACACTGGCTCTGAGCTGACACTGATTCAAGAAGACCTAAAACATCACCATGGCCCACCAGTTAGAGCACGGCTTGTGGAAATCAGGCGAGCCACAGAGTTCCAGTTCAGGTTTGTCTCACAGTGGGTCTAGTGGTCTTTCTAGCCTTGTGTTATGATTTAGTTTACAAGACTCTTGATCACCTTTTCCTTCCACAAGCTATCACATTGGTCCATTGCATTGATGACATTGTGCCTCATGGTCCCAATGAACAGGAAATAACAACTCTAGATGTATTGCTAAGACATTGTTGAAATAAGTCTGACAAAAATCAAGGGCCTTCTACCTTAGTGAAATGTCTAGGAGTTCAGTGGTGTGATGTATGTCAAAATATCCCTTCTAAGATGAAAGATAAGGTGTGGCATCTGGCCCTTTTGACAACAACAACAAGAAAGACACAATGCTTCTTTGGAGTTTGGAGGCAACATATTCCTTATTGGAGTGCATTATTCCAGTCCACTTACTGGGTGATCCAAAATGCTGCTAACTTGAGTAGGGCCTAGAAGAGGAGGAGAGGGCCTTGCAACAGGTCTAGGCTGCTGAGTAACCTACTCTGCCACTTGGACCACTGGATCCAGCAGATCCAATGGTGCTTGAAGTTTGATTAGCAAACAGGGATGCTGTTTGGAGCCTTTATCCGGCCCCAATAGGTGAATCACAGCACAGGTCCTTAGGATCTTGGAGCAAGCCCCGTCATCATCTGTGGATAACTACTCTCCTTTTAAGAAATAGCTCTTGGCCTGCTACAGACCATAGTAAGACTGAGCACTTAGCCACCAAGTTACTATGCAACCCAGGCTGTCCATAAGGAATTGAGTGTCATCTGGCCCAGCAAGCTATAAATGGAAGCATGCACAGCAGCGCTCTATCATCAAATGGAAGTGTCTATACAAGATTGGGCCTGAAGGCACAAGTAATTTACAAGAAGTGTCCCAAATGCTGATGGTTCCCAAGCCTGCTACACTGACTTCTCTCTCCCAGCCTGCATTTATAGGCTCATGTGGAGTGCCCTGCAATCAGTTGACAGGAAAAGAAGAGATTTTGGCCTGGTTTACAGATGGTTCTTCGTGTCATGTAGGCACAAGTGAATGTGGATAGCTGAAGCACTACAGCCCCTTACTGGGACATCCCTGAAGGACAGTGATGAAGGGAAATCCTTCCAGTGGGCAAAATTTCAAGTAGTGTACCTGGTTGTTCACTTTTTCAATAGGCAGTTCCAGATATGCGATTATATACCAACTCATGGTTTGCTGGATCACCAGGGACTTTGGGGTGGTAACAAACATGGTAAGGAATATGTTTGGAAAACCAGTAACAAAGAAATTTGGAGAAGAGATAAGTGGATAAACCTCATTAAGTGGGCACAAAATATGAAAATATTTGTGTTCCATGTGGATATTCACCAAAGAGAACCACAGAGAGGAGAAGGGTTTTAATAATCAAAGGGATAGGATGATCTATGCTTGTGGATACAAGTCAGTTTCTCTTCCTAGACAACTCTACCCTTGTCCAAAGGACTCATGAACAAAATGACCACGGTATCAAGGATAGAGGTCATGCATGTGCTCAGCAACATGGAACTCCACTTGCCAAGTTCAATCTGACTATGGCCTCTTCTTGGAGGACAATCTGCCATCAGTAGAGGCCCACACTGAATTCACAATATGGCAGCATTCCTTGGGTTGATTAGCCAGCTATCTGGTGGCAGTTAATTTCACTGGACCACTTTCAACATGGACAGAGCAATGTTTTGTTCTTACTGACATAGACACTTGCTCTGGATGTGGATTTGCCTTCCCTGTAGGCAGTCTTGCTGCCAAAATTGCCATCCATGGACTTACAGAATACCTTATCCACCATCATGTTATTCCACACAGCATAGCTTCTGATCAAGGAACTCACTTCATAGCAAAAATGTGGCAGTGGGTTCATGCTCATGGAATTTCCTTACTATATTTCCCACCATCCTGAAGCAGCTGCATTGTTAGATAGATGAAATGACCTATTGAAGTACAATGCCATCTAGATGGCAATACCAAGCAGGGCTAGTGCAAAGTTCCTCAGAAGGTTTTACATGCTCTGAATCAGCATTCTATATATGGCATTGTTTCTCCCAAAGCCAGGATTCATGGGGTAGAAATGAGAGTGTCACCACTCACTATTACTCTTAGTGACTCACTATCACCACTATTGCTTCTTGTCCTTGCAACGTATGCTCTGCTGGCCTAGAGTTCTTAGTTCTAAAGCAAAAAGTGCCTCCACAAGAAGACATAAAAATAATTCTGTTGAACTGGAAGTTAAGACTGTCGCTTTGGGTTTCTTATGCCTCTAAATCAATCAACACTGCCTAGGAGGACTGATCCTAACTTCCAAGGGAAAATTGAACTGCTGCTCCACAATGGAGGTAAGAAAAGTATGGCTGTACTGTAGGTGATCACTTAGGATATTATCTCTTAATATTACCACATACTGTGATTAAGGTCTACAAAAAATTACAACTCAGCCAGGCATGGTAGCCGGTCACGGTAATCCCAGCACTTTGGGAGGTAGAGGTGAGAGAATTGTCTGAGACCAGGGGTTTGAGACCAGCCTGAGCAACATGGTGAGACCTCATCCCTACAATAATAAAAAAATCAGCTGGGTATGATGGTGCATGCCTGTGGTTCCAGCTACTTGGAAGACTGAGGCAGAAGGATCACCTGAGCCCAGCAGGTCGAGGCTGTGGTAGCTGTGAGCATGCCACTGTACTCCAGCCTGGGCAAGAGAGTGAGATTCCAACTCCCAAAAAATTTACAACAGCTCAGTCCAAGCAGGACTACTTCACAGACCCTTCAGAAATGAGAGTGTGGGCTACCCCAGCAGGTAAAGAATCCTCTTCTGCTAAGGTGCTTGCTGAAGGCAAGGGAAATGCAAAATGGGCAGTGGTAAAAAATAGTTATAAATACTGACTACCATCATGTGTCCATAAGGACTGTAATTATCATGAGTATTTCTTATTTTGTTATGATGTCTGCTTGTATATGTGTGTTAAGCAAATATCTGTTTTCTTCCCTCTTATGATGTACTGCTAGATTTATTAACTTGATAGCATAGTATTTAATATTGTTAACTTTATAGTATTTAAATTATGAGATATCAAGCAGAAGAGTACATATCACTGAATGACTTTATTTTTTTATTTTTTTGAGTTGGAGTCTCACTTCGTGGCCCAGACTGGAGTGCAATGGCACGCTCCTGGTCACTTCACCCTCGACCTGCTGGGCTCCGGTGATTCTTCCGCCTCTGCCTTCCGAGTAGCTGGAACTACAGGTGCGAGCTACCACACCCGGCTAATTTTTTGATTTATTGTAGAGATGAAGTATCGCCAAGTTGCCCAGGCGGGTTTCGAACTCACGGGCTCAGGCAATCCACTCACCTCAGCCTCCCAAAGCGCAGAATTACAGGTTGAGCCACCGAGCCCAGCTCACTGAATGACTTTAATTCCTCTTCTTGGGAAGGGATTAGTGCATTTCTGGATCTACACATGATAATTGTGTAGCGTTTGATGGAATTTTGACTTTTTTATTGTCTCTATTTGGAGAATAAGTAGGGTTTAAGAAAATGTATATAAGTGCCAAGTTGACAAAGGTTAGACTTGTAATTATTAATTCTATATGTGAACTTGACTGGGTTATGGAATGCCCAGATATCTAGTAAAACATTAGTTCTGGTTGTGTCTGTGAGAGTGTTTTCAGAAGAGATAGCATTTGAATTAGTGGACAGAGTAAAGCAGATGACCCTCCCCAACATGGAGGGCATCATTTTATCCACTAAAGATCTGAGTAGAATGAATGGTGAGCATTGACTGAGTCAGGTATCAAGACTATGTAAGACATTAACATTAGTTGAAGCTGGTGAAGAGCATATGGAAACTGAAATATCTTTGTAACTTATTTGTAAGTCTAAAATTATTTAAAATTTAAAAGTAATTTTAAATATATGCCAATTCCCAGGTATCCATAGAGGATTGGTTCCAGGACCCCTTCAGATACCCAAATCCAGGAACACTCAAGTCCCTTACTTACATCCTCTTGTATGCTTTAAATCATCTCTAAATTATTTGTAATATCTAATACAATGTAAATGTTAGGTAAGCAGATGTTATAGTGTATTTAGTAGGGAATAGTGACAATGAGAAGTCTGTAAATGTTAGTACAGATACAATCATCCACTTTTTTCCCCAAATATTTGCAGTTGGTTGAATCATGGTGTAGACTCATGGATATGGAGGGTTGACTATACTAATAGAAATTGTAATATTCCCATGCTTGATGGATCTTCCTGCCCAGTCTGTGTTAAAGCCTATGTTCTAAGATTCCCTAAACTGGACCTTCTGTGCTTCCTCACTCCAGTTTTGTTAAAACTATTTCCACCAGCCTCAGTGGCTCAGCTATAATCCCAGTACTTTGGGAAGCCGAGGTGAGTGGATTGTCTGAGTCCATGGGTTCAAGACCCACCCAGGCAACTTGGTGACACCTCATCTCTACAATAAATCAAAAAGTAGCCGAGTGTGGTAGTGTGGAGCTGTAGTTCTGGCTACTTGGAAGGCTGAGGTGTAAGGATCACCAGAGTCCAGCAGGTCGAGGCTGCAGTGGCCAGGAGCATGCCACTGCATTCCAGCCTGGGTGACGGAGTGAGACTCCAACTAAAAAAATTTTTAAAAAACCAGAAAAAAACTCTTGCCACCTTTAGAAATTCATCACAGAATTATCTGAGGGCCTACTGTATGTAAAGGGAAATGGTGCCTGCAATTGTTGAACTGAATGCTATCACTACCAACCTACCTCTCATGATGAGTTTCTGAACATCCTTCCAAAATGCCCTCTCAGCTACATGATGATTCCAAATTGACCTTGTCAACAATCCAGACAAGAAAAACATGCGCTATATTCTTACAGTCCTTGTGTAAATGAAGAAACGTCATTGATGAACAGAAGAGCATATGGAGTCTGCAGAGAAGACTGGACTGAAGATATTCTCACCTAAGGACATTTTCTAGGAGTAGATTGTGTGTTGGTTAATTTTATGTGCTACACTTGACTGAGCCATGGGGTGCCTAGATATTTGGTCAAGCATTATTCTGGATATTTTTGTGAAGGTGTTTTGTAACATGTAAATTGAAGACCTCTGAGTAAAGCAGATTGTTCTCCCTGATGTAGTTTGTCCTCTTCCAATTAAACACCCTAATTTTAAAAAAATTAAATAAAAAAAGCATAAAACAGATCCTTCTTCAAGCAAGAGAGAATTCTCCAACAGACTGTCTTTGGAGTTAATCTGCAAGTTCTAATGGCCTTTGAACTGGAGCATCATTGCTCCCTGGGTCTCAGGCTGCCAGTTTTCCTGCAGATTAGACTTGCTAGCCTGCCAGTTCTCACACACACACACACACACACACGAAATATAAGAAATATGTATTTTATATACATGTACATATTTGTACTTATGTACATAATATGTCTTATATATCTCTCATTATATACATTCCTCATTTTACATATAACTATTCCTTATATTTATGTATGCGTGTATGTGTGTGTGTGTGTGTGTGTGTGTGTGTGTGTGTGTGTGTGTTGTGTGTATTTGGTTCTGCTTCTCTGGAGAATCCTGACAATACAGCTATCCTGTTTAGTAGTGGTGTGAGTGTGTTCTCTTCTCATTTTCCTCTTATGCCTGACGGTCATTTGCAGGAAAGGAGGGAGGGTAGTGGCATAATTAGTGCATTTTCAAGTCTGATTTTAATTACCTCACAAAATTAGTATACACTATCGATTAACTTTGAAGCTTCTACTCGAAAATGTAAAAAACTTTTTAATATGCGAAGAAATGACTGAAATATTGACTAAAGCACTTTACGTATAAACTCCTTTTGGCATATCAGAAATATCTAGGCTACATACACACTTATATTTCATGTTTGGCATAAACATTGCTAGAAACATTTAACGAAAAATAATCATTCGTTTGCTTTGTTTAAAAGTAAACCTCATGGTTGTCATTTACTTTTCTAGTTCAGCGTGTGGATGGATGACCGCCTCTCTCCTAAACATTGAATGATGTCAATTTTACTTTTGGAGTATTTACTAGAGCAATGTCTTTCCTAAGACAAGTTAAAAATATTGGTATCTTCTTCATTCACCTCCATAAATGGCAATAGTGTTGTCTTAGAATTCCACAGTGTGTCAAGCTTCAGTAGTCCATGTGGTCAGTGGCCCAGATCTTAGATTCACATCCCCTTGAGAGGAAGATATTCTTCTGAGCCTAAATGTTGAAGACATTTCTCTTTTGCCATTGAGGTCTTCATGCCAGGTTCTTTGCTTCAGCCTCTGCTATGTTAAAATTGAAAATATAATCCCAACTATTTTGCTGTACGTGAATTTCTATGCATCAGTTTCCTTAGTTTTAAAAATAAGTTGGTCATCTACTAGAACCTGGTTTGAATGCACATTTTTCTTTCCAATGTGTTTACCATAGGAGATTTGAGGTTAAGGTTATATCAGAATTGAGCAATTATCCAAGATCCAGGTTGTGATGTTTGTGGAGGTGGTCGGAAGACTCCTGCTTTGGAAACTAGATGGTGACTCAAAGGGGAGGGGATAATGGCCCTACAGGTTGGTGTGGGCAGTCTGCGGCCAACAGCAAGTGACTTATATCTTATATCTGGAGTATAATCGCTCATTTAGAATTATACAATGAAAACAAGTAAAAATCAGAGAGATTACCTGAGCAAATATAAGGAAAGACTCTGACAGCCCAAAAGGGAGCTCTGAACACAGGACGGGCAACTCCCACCAATGCACGTGTCAACTCATTTAATCCTACCACAAACTTGGGAAGTGAGGACTATTATTCCCATCACCCCCCATTAGAGATGAGAAATGTAAGACTCAGACAGGTTAAATCACTCGCCCAAGGTCACAGAGTTAGCAAGCGGCTGAAAAACAATTTGAATCCACTAGTGTTATTCGAACACCTCAACCTATAAGCAGCATGGTAAGTGCCACGTGTGCTACGTGTCAACTGCAGCCAAGAGAGTCCCCGACATAAACACTGTATGTGCCCATCCCAGCATTGCCAACAGAGAGAGCTCCCCAAAATTCATGTCCCCAGGAAGCTATCTCAACGATTAAAATCAGAACCTGATACCATTATGTATTTGCCCATTTTCTTCACTTGCCTCTTTTACTTAGCCTTTGCTCATTACGTGTGTGGCTGGCAAAATGCGACCTCCAGTTTCGTTTTATTGAAAAAGATGTTCTGTAATCCCAGCGCTTTGGGAGGCCGAGGTGAGTGGATCGCCTGAGCCCACGGGTTTGAGACCTGCCTGGACAACTTGGTGAGATCTCATCTCTACAGTACATTAAAAATTAGCCGGACGTGGTCGCGCACGTCTGTAGTACCAGCTACTCGGAAGGCTGAGGTGAAAGGATGGCTGGAGCCCAGCAGGTCGAGGCTGTGGTGGCCGGGAGCATGCCACTGCACTCTAGTCTGGGTGACAGAGTGAGACTCCAACTCAAACCCCCCCCCAAAAAAAACACAAAAACAAAAAAAGAGAAGAGCCAGTGAAGGCAATAATACCATTACAAGCACTGCATAGCAATGGCCTTACCTTCAGGAACTTGCAGTTCCTTCAAACTGGCTGAAAGGATGAAATAATTGCATTTAAATTTTAAAAAATGTAATTCCTCATGCATTCTTTAATTCCATTAGCAAACATGTATTGACGACTTACATTCGCCGGGTACTGTTCCAGCCATCCTTCCTCAACCCTTTTGCTTGCCCTTCGTTATAAAATATGTACAACCTCTTAAGAAGTAATGGTATGCCAGAAGAATCAAGGCCAGCTATCAGAATTTAAAGAAAAGGTGCCGAAGTTTTCCTTCTGAGCAAGAAGGAAAATTGTGTTATTGAATTTTAAAAGATGAATCTTGCAAACTTGAAAATTTTCTAAGTATTGTGAATTTTTTTTAAAAGGTAGCAAAATGCTATGTGTATTATAGTTTTTTGGTCCACTTTTGCTAACCTATGTATATTTATATGAATGAATTTGGACAGAAAACGCTCTGGAAAGAGACATTAAAAACATTTCCTCAAAAGGTGGAATTTCAGATTATTTTTACTTATTTTTATTTTATAAATTTTTTGCTACTAATGTACACTACTGCAATAAACTTGGAAAAAAATTATTGTGTAATAGTTAAATTTGGGTTCTGTAACTGAATGTCTTACTTTTTTGGGTTTCTTTTTTGTCATTTCTAATCTCATAATTAGACAGTTACTTTTAAAATGTTACTTACACTACTCTAAGTTTCTTCAACCAATAATAGTGATAATGAGTATTAACTACCCTCATGGGTTCTTGGTTTGGATTAAATCAGATCAAGTAGGGAAAGCCCTTAGTACATAGCTTCACACATAGTAAATACTCTCAGTGTTAGTTCATTTCTTTTTTCTTCTCTTATATGGACAAATGGTTAAAGTCAATTAAACATTAGGAAGTCTATAAAAGCTGTAACTATACTCCCAGGAGTTGTCAGGAGAGTCCTGGTTTCAAATATTTCATCCTGTTGCCAGACCCATGTACCGATTTTAATTTAGGATTTATGGTTTTCATCAAGCTCATGTTCCTTTTTTGTCATATCACAATATCTAACATTTTTGAGCACTTGCAATGTGCCATCCACTCTTCTGAACTGAGGAAAATAGCTCGGAGAGTCTGACACAGTTGTCTGCAGCGTCAAGCTTCATTCGTAGCTGAAGTCTCTCTTAGTTAACAGAGGAGTTATCTGCTTCCCTTAACGAATAGGCAATCTCAGTTAGTTAGAATGCTAAATGTACTAATCAAAGAATATATATTTTTCAACCTCAGTGATCTTAAAGATTAAATGGTAAAAAGTAAGAAGAAATTCTAAATATATTTTTAAAAGTGAATATAACATTGGTAGTAAAAGTAGACAGAGCTATGTAAAAAGAGAACTACACACAAACCATTCACACTTATTAATATTTATACAAAAATCTCCAATAAAATACTAGCAGACATAATTCAACAACACATTATAAATATGTATTATAACCATGGGTACTTCTTTTGAGAAATGTAAAGGTGGTTCAATAGTAGGTACTGTCTTTATATAATCTATCATATTAATAAGTACAAAAAGGAAAATCATGCGATTTTTTTTCCATAGATGCAGAAAGGGCATTTACCAAAATCTAATACAAATTCAAAAATAAAGAACAATAAAATAGAATTTGATAATCAACATATATAAAAATGCCATATATGACATTAACAATATAGTCTAAGACCTTTATACTAAAACCAGGACTAAAAAAAGTAATATTTACTATTTCCACACAAAGATGCTTATTAGATTAATGTTATTAGTTAGCACTTTGATGGAAGTAATAATCTATGCAATTAGGCAAGAAAAAGCAACTGAGGGCACAGGAATTGAAAAGGGAGAGGTGAAACTCTATTTGCAGATGAACTAATAATACATCTGGAAAACCCAAGAGAAGCCATTTTTTAAGTCATCACAAAACAATAGAAGAATTTAGAAAAGAACAAATTGTAAAATATTGCAAAATCCAATATTTTATATTAAGACAAACAAGATAAAATTGAAGAGAAGACAGTGTTATATGACAGAAAAAAATGAAATTTTTCTTTTTTGTATGTGTGTTTTGGAGTCTCACTCTGTTGCCCAGACTGGAGTGCAGTAGCACGCTCCTGGCCACCGCAGCCTCAACCTGTTGGGCTTCAGCGATCCTTCCGCCTCAGCCTTCCAAGTAACCAGGACTACAGCCGCACACTACCACACTCGGCTACTTTTTTATTTATTGTAGAGATGAGGTCTCGCCAAGTTGCCCAGCTGGGTCTCGAACTGGTGGGCTTGGCAATCCACTCACCTCAACCTTCCAGAGTACTGGGATTACAGGCTGAGTCACCAAACCCGGCTGGATAAGAGATTTAAGTGTAAAAAATAAAGACCCACAAGTACTAGATAACAACATGGTAAATTCTGCTATAACTTAGAGTTGGAAAAGTTTTTCTTTAAAGTTTTAAAACAGAGTTTATTATCAAGAAGAAGATAAGGAAAAAAGAAGATCCATAGAAGAAAGACCTGCCATGGACAAGTTTCTCAATAAAGAAAAAACGCTGGAAAAGTTTTTCTTACCTATTATTCAAAATTTAGGAGAACTATAAGAACAAATAAACTATAAAATAAAAAATTTTGCATGAAAAATGGTATTAAAAGAAAAGGGAAGGCTGGGCTCGGTGGCTCAGCCTGTAATCCCAACACTTTGGGAGGCCGAGGCAAGTGGATTGCCTGAGCCCAAGGGTTCGAGACCCACCCAGGCAACTTGACGAGACCTCGTCTCTACAATAAATCAAAAATTAGCTGGGCATGGTAGTGCATGCCTGTAGTTCTGGCTACTTGGAAGGCTGAGGTGGAAGGATCGCCGGAGCCCAGCAGGTCGAGGCTGCGGTGGCCGGGAGAGTGCCACCGCACTCCCGTCTGGGCGACAGAGTGAGACGTCAACTCAAAAAAAAAAAAAAGAAAGAAAGAAAGAAAGAAAAGGGAAAAAGTGTTATACTGGGAAAAATTTGTACCTTATATAATATCAAATCGTGTCAGTAAATATCTCTAACATATATAGAGCTTCACAAAAATTTTTAAACACCTATGGTTTTGTGGAAAATGAACTGGTGAACAAACAAAATGATCACAGAAAAATAATTCAAGTGAATCCTAATCATATGAATATTTGCTCCACTTCACTGATAATAAAAGATATCATTTCTCATCAATTAAGTAGCAAAATCCAGACTTTCTTATTAATTTAGCAAAAACTCTGTACACGACTTTAGGCAAGTAGACACTTTTATATATTGCTGTTGGAAATGCAAAACGATACAACTCTTATAGAAGATACTTTGTCATTATTGAAAAAAAATTGTATGTTCATTTGAACTTTGACTTAATCCCCTCTCTAGCAATGAATGCTAAAGGTACTCTGACATAAAAGGAGGAAGGGGAGAATGGAAGGACAGAGAGACGGAGGGAGTGAGATCTCAAGGCTGTTTATTGTAGGATTCATTACAATAGTAAAAACATGGAAATAACCTAGATGTCCATCCATAGAAGGTTAATCAAATAAATTCTGGTACATTCACACAATGCAATAACATGAAGATTTATAAAGAAATAGCACTAACTACCTACCATTATAGAGTGATAGTTTAGAGTGTTACGTTAGAAAAGCAAAGCAAGAAAAGTGTGCTTTTTAAAAGTAAAGGGTGTAAGATACATGCATGTCCTTGTTATATTAATAAAAAGTAAATGATGGAAGAGTAAGCCGTAAAATTAAAATAAAATGGTCACCCATAGGGGATTGGTTTTTTAAAATTTGGTTTTGTTTCATAGATTTGACTTTGAAACCATGAAAACAATTTACATAATTTTAAAAATTAAATTTAAAAATCAATGACTAATAATAAAAATTAAAATGAAACAGATGAACTTCACAGTGTATGTAGTTTGTGTCAGATCCACAAAGTGAATAATATTCCCAAATGCATGCAAACATAGTAATTTGACTGTTTATTCCTAGACGGATATACTCTAAGGACAAAAAGTACTGCCACCACCCCTCAAATATGTAGACTTTTAAAAGTAATTCTGTTGTTTATGGCTATGTTGGTGCTGTTATTCTGAGGCTATTGTGTGTGTGTTGGGAAATAATGCAATTAAATAATTATGTAAAAAGTAAATTTTATTATTCCTGTGAAGAAAGGACTGTGAATAAATTTACTTTAATAAACAAATTGTACCTGATCTCAAACCAGTTGAAGTAGGGATCAAAGGGAGGCCCAAACTTCATCTAATTCTGCATTGTAACCCACATCTCTAAAATAAAAAGTAAAGAAGCTGCTTTGGTGCTGCATTTTAGGTATTTTTTTGAGAGGCTGAAGAAACACGCAACTGAATCAGAACCCTACACAGTCAACTGGAGTCTAACTAGGGGGTTTCACAATTGAGAAGAATCTAGCAGTTCTGAAGATTTCATAGGCCCAAAGTAAAACCAAGAAATGCTGAAGCAATGTGGAATCCGATGCTGACAAATTAAGAAAGAAAAATAAAAGTCAAAAAAAGTTAGGATGAGGAATTCTTATTTAATAGGTACAGAGTTTTAGTTATGCAAAACGAAAAGAGTTGTGTGGCTGGATGGTGGTGATGATTGCACAACAAACAAAACAATGTGAATGTACTTAATGCCACTGGATTGGAAACTTAAAAATGGTTGAGATGGTAAATTTTATGTTTGTGTATTTTGCCTTCCTTAAGAATAACATATAAGAAATTGTTTAAAAAATTGTAAAAGAGATAGATGGAGAAAGAGAAGGACAAAAAGAGAGAGGAGTACTCTATAGATTAAAATAAACCTGAAACACCTATCAAATAATCACAGTATACGGATCTTATTTGAATTTGGATTCAAACAAATAGAATGTATTTACAAGCGAGACATTTATGAAAAGTTGGAAAATTGAGTAAGACTGGAAACTTGATATTGAGAATTCATTGCTATTTTATGTAAAGTAGTAAAATTGGTGTTACATTTTTATAAGAATTCTTATCTTTCTTAAATATATATTAAAGTATTTATAGGTAAAATGGCATAATAATGAAAATTAGCTTCATAAGTAATAAGAGAATGGGAAATGGGTAGAAGCATGCAAAAATTGGTCATAAATTGATTGATAATCGTTAAAATTGACTGATAGCTACATATGAGTTCATTATATTATTCGTTCTCTTTTGTGTATGTTTAAATTTTTCCAAAATAAGTGAATAAAAAAGCCAACATTTTATAAAAATAAACACATTGCTAGCATTTAGTAAGTTTAAAATTATAGCATACATTTCAAAATGAAGCTAAAATCCTAAAAGCTAGCTTTCATGAATCCATAACTCGATACATTGAATACTAATTACTCGAGCCTAAATACAATTTCTGGATAGTGTTTTATATGCAAAAAAAAAAAAAAAAAAAGATCAGAAAATTTTCTCAGGAACACCAAAACACAAATTTAACAACAAAGAAGCTTGGCTCTAGAGGAAGACAGCCTGGATTCAAATTCCTTCTCACTGCAAACTTGTGTTAATAAATTTGAAGTGTTTGGAATAGAGCCTAGCACACAAACAACACTCAAAAAATTCCAGGAATCACGATTATCAACCAGGGCCATGGAAAGAGAACAGATCTGGTTTCAAATCTTGACTCTTCTATTTATGACCTGTGGACAAGTCATGGGGCTCCATTTACAAACTATATATAAAAGTACATTCTGTGTGCTAGACCCGAAGAATGAGTCACTGCTCTTGAGGAGGTCACTGCTACGACAAAATATGGCGCCTTGGCATTTGAGAAAAGAGCAGAAGTAGGGGGGTCTATCTGACTTTCTCCTTCCCTTCTTTCCTGATACAGATCATAAAATAATTATCTGACCTTCCTCTAAAGCAAATCATAAGACCCTCATTCGAGAGGTGGCCTCCATATAGCAGAGGGGAAGAAATGCTGTTATCTCTAAGACACAGGGACCCAGAGAAGAATCTGAACAAACAAGTCTTGCTAAGTTCTTCTCAGTGTATTGCCGTTAGATTATACCACTATTGTCCAATTACACTTCTTCACAACTATCCAATTCGTCAAAGTTAACATAAAAATATACAGGTTTCCTGTTCTTCGGGCCTTTATTCCTGAAAGCTCCCATGCCATGTAAAACTTATATTAAATAAATGTGTATGCTTTTCTCTTGTTAATCTATCTTTTGTTATAGGACCCCAGCCATACACCCAGTGATAATAAAGAAAAATATTTATTTTTCCCTCTATAGCTTCTAACTCGAGATGGAAAAGCTGAGAAACTTGTCATTTTGGAACCTGCAGATAGGACCTTGGCATAAGGAGCAAAAAGCCAGCAAAACGTAAGAATCCTTTCCAAGATCAGCTCTTCCCAATATCTACCTTTAGTGTCCAGTGAAGAAAGGAAAGCAAAAACTTTTCCTTGTCCTTTTCTTTCCAAATTTAGATTCACAGAAGAAAGCTATTTGTTTACCATGAAATACATTTGTATGCATTTCTGTCTTTGGTTATAAGTGTCTCAGCTATGAACCTAAAGATAGATGAGGAAAGATATCTTTTATCCCCTACAATCTACAATCTAAAGTCAATCTCTCTGTCTCCAATTTCTAATGATCACAGATCACAATACCATCAATGAGTTGGTTTGCAAATAAAGTTAAATGGTTTTAATGATCTAAAGAGAAAAATCTCAAAGTAAAAAAAAAAAAAATGTTTCCAGCATGCTGAACTAGATGAAAATAGGCATCAAGAACATAAACTAGTTTGCTTTCTTTGCTAACCATGCTGACTGCTGATATTGATTTACTTCCTGAAAGTACCTACCTATTATCCTATGTTAAACTAACTTCTCTTGTTTCCTATTAACCCAAAGGGAGTTGCATTAAGCCAGAAATTACAACTTGGGTTTATAAATCAAACCCTAGCTCATTTTGTTAAAATGAACTAGTCCCCAGGAATCCATAACCCACTCACCTTTTATTCATGCATTCATTCAATAAATAGTTCTGAATGACTACTACGTACAAGGCACTGAGCTAGGATTTGGGACAATCCTAAACACACAAACAAAAGAGCTTATATTCAGGAACAAGAGGAGAAATACAAACAATATGCTTAATAAGTGAGTAAAGTATTAGTATGTTAGATGGTGAAATGCATCATGGGGGAAAAAGTAGGGAAATACAAACTGGGTATCTAATAATATTTTCTGATTGATTGTTTTATATTTGAATTTTACTTACCTTTATAAATCTTTATCTACAATTCTTGATATTTCACAAGCAATTCCTTTTGCAGACATCCAGTTTATCAATAAACACAACAAGTTTGACTCACAACATCATACTTAATTGAGAAAAGTTTAAAGCGTTCGGTCTCAGACAGGGATGCCTACTCTCACAACCCCTTATTCAACATTGTACTGGAAGTCTTAGGAAGAGCAATTGATAAAACAAAGGAATAAAAGGCATCCAAATTGTCAAGGAGGAAACAAAACTATTCCTCTTTGTGGCTGACATGATGATATACCTACAAAACCCTAAAGACTCCTCCAAGAAGCTTCTAACCCTGATAAACTATTTCAGTAAGTGCTCAGGATACAAAATCAGTGTACAAAAGTTAGAAGTGTTTCTTTTTTTTTTTTTTTTTTTGAGTTGGAGTCTCACTCTGTCACCAGACGGGAGTGCAGTGGCACGCTCCCAGCCACCGCAACCTCGACCTGCTGGGCTCTGGCAATCCTTCCGCCTCAGCCTTCCAAGTACCTGGAACTACAGGCGCATGCTACCACGCCCGGCTAATTTTTTTTTTTTAATTTATTGTAGAGATGAGATCTTGCCAAGTTGCCCAGGTGGGTCTTGAACCCACGGGCTCAGGAAATTCACTCACCTCAGCCTCCCAAAGCACGGGATTACAGACTGAGCCACCAAGCCCAGCTAGTAATGTTTCTATATACCAACAATGCTCAAGCTGAGAACCAAATCAAGAGCTCAATCCCATTAACACTAGCCACACACACATACACACAAATACCTAGGAATGCACCTAACCAACGAGTTGAAAGATCTCTACAAGGAGAACTACAAAACACTGATAAAAGAAATCATGGATAACACAAACAATCAAAGAACATTCCATGTTCAAGGACTGGAATAATCTATATTATTAAAATGACCATACTGCCCAAAGTAATCCACAGATTCAATGCAATAATTATCACAATACCAACTTAATTCTTTACAGAACTAGAAAAAAAAATCTTAAAATTTACATGGAACCAAAAAGTAACCTAATTAGTCAAAGCAATTCTAAACAAAAAGAATAATTGCAGAGGCATCACACAGCCCAACTTCAAATTATACTGCAAGGCCATAGCAACTAAAATGACATGATACTGGTACACGAATAGACAGATAGATCAATGGAACAGAGTAAAGAACCCAGAAATAAAACCACATACCTACAGAGCCGGGCTCGGTGGCTCAGCCTGTAATCCCGCGCCTTTGGGAGGTGAGTGGATTGCCTGAGCCTGCGGGTTCGAGACCCGCCAGGGCAGCGAGACCTCATCTCTACAATAAATCAAAAAATCAGCCGGGCGTGGTAGCACATGCCTGTAATTCTGGCTACTCGGAAGGCGGAGGGCGGAAGGATCGCTGAAGCCCAGCAGGCGAGGCTGCGGTGGCTGGGAGTGGCTACTGCATTCCAGTCTGGGCGACAGAGTAAGACTCCAACTCAAAAAAAAAAAACAAAACAAAACACAAAAAACCACATACCTACCACCAGCTGATCTTGACAAAGTTGACAAAAATAAACTATGGGGAAAGGACACCTTGCTCAATAAAAGGTATTGGAAAATTGGCTAGCCATATACGGAAGAATGGAACTGAACCCATACCTCTCACCATATGTAAAAAATAACTGAATATGGATTAAAACTTAAATATAAAACCTGAAACTACAAAAATGCTAGAAGAAAACCTGAGAACACTCTACTAAATGTTGTCCTAGACAATTTATAATGAAGACCCCAAAAGCAATTGCAAAAAAAAAAAAATAGACAAATGAGACTTAATTAAACTAAAAAGCTTCTGCACAACAAAGAAATAATCAACAGAGTGAACAGAAAGCCTACTGAATGAGAGAAAATAATTGCAAATTATCCCTCAGAAAAAGGGCTAATATACAGAATCTATGAGGAACTCAAACAAATCAACATGAAAAAGCAAACAATCCCATCAAAAAGTGGGTAAAGAATATGAAAATATACACTTTGCAAAAGAGGACGTATAAACATCCAAGAAACATATGAAAAAATACTCGGCATCAGTAATAATCAGAGAAATGAGAATTAAAACCTCAACGAGCTATCACCTTGCACCCAGAATGGCTATGACAAAAAAGTCAAGGAACAACAGATGTTGTCGCAGTTGTAGAGAAAAGGGAATGCTCATTCACTGTTGGTGGGATGGTAAACTAGTTCAACCTTTGTGGAAAATGGTGTCGAGATTTCTCAAGGAACCAAAAATGGAATTATCATTCGACACAGCAATCCCACTACTAGAGATCTACCCGAAGGAAAACAAATCACTATATTTAAAGGACACCCATGCTTGTATGTTTATTGCAGCACTATTCACAATAGCAAAATCATGGAACCAGACTAAATGCCCGCCAACAAATGACTGGATAAGGAAAATGTGATACATATACATCATGGAATACTACACAGTCATAAGAAAGAATGAAATTATATCCTTTGCAGCAACATAGATGGAGTTGGAGGTCATCAGCCCAAGGGAACCGACTCAGAAACAGAAAAGCAAACACTGCATGTTATCACTGAATTTTGGGAGCTAAATGGCCACAAAGATGGAAATCATAGGCACTGAAGACACCAATAATGGCGAAGTAGGGAGGAGGAAAGGGTTCAGAAATTACTTACTGAGTATAAGGTTCACTGTCTGCAGAATGGGCCAACTGAGACCCAATCCCCACCACAGCACAATATAGCGATACAATAAACACACACCTCCTTCCCCTACCTTGGGGAGGTGAATCTCCCCTCTCCCTCTTGCTCTCTCTCTCTGACTCTCTCTAATTTACTTTCTAGGTGTATATAGAAACATAAAAAATACTCAACATCAGTAATAATCAGAGAAATGTGAATTAAAACCATAACGAGCTATCACCTCACACCCAGCATGGCAGTTACAAAAATGTCAAGGAACAACAGATGTTGCGCATGTACTCCTTGAATCTAAAATAAAAACTAAAAAATAAAATAAAAGTAAAATAAAGCACAAAGAGTTGGTAAGAATTTACAGGAAAAAAGAAAAAACATTCAAAGTTAGAGTTCATGATACTAACGTGGTATCATCAGTCTTTTGCAAAACAGTGTGCATATTTCTGTAATAGAGTCCAACAGAACTTCCATATTGTGCTTGGCAAATAGTTCTTCACTGAGTACCCTAAAAACCTGGTAGATTGAAGCTTGAGTTGTTTGTTATTATGTAATTATTTGCTTTCATTTGGAGTACATGCTCTTTGTTACCTGCTAAAATTCTTTTTTTTTTTTTTTGAGTTTTGAGTTGGAGTCTCACTCCAGACTGTTGCCCAGACTGAAGTGCAGTGGCCGCTCCCGGTCACCACAGCCTCCACCTGCTGGGCTCCGGCAATCCTTCCACCTCAGCCTTCTGAGTAGCGGGAATTACAGGCATGCACTACCACGCCTGGCTGATTTTTTTATTTATTGTAGAGATGAGGTCTCGCTGCCCAGGCGGGTCTCGAACCCACGGGTTCAGGCAATCCACTCACCTCAGCCTCCCAAAGGCGCGGGATTACAGGCTGAGCCACCGAGCCCGGCGAGCCTGCTAAAATTCTTAAACGACTTTTGACTGAATGATCAGAGCTATTCACTAAAAAACACTAAGAAGAGTTCAAACTAAAAGACTCGCAGATGTAGATGCTGCACTTCTCTCTCCAGTGAAGTGCTACTGGATACTCATGTTACAGGGACTGCCAGGTTCCTATACCCTGTACAGCAACAGATCAATATACTGGGATGGTGAGGTTTGCCACAGAGAAATAATTTAATAACCTCAAGACCACTGAATGGAAAAACAGGTGGAATTCTCAATCCTCAAATCTGTTTGGGCAAGGGGCTCTGGGAAAGAGTCTTTAAAGGGATCAAGGAGTGTAAGAGGTTGGAAAACTGGGATCTTGGATTGGTTGGGGTAAAGAGGTGAAATCATCAGGATACGAAAACTGTATTTTTTCATGAGTTAGCTTCTTCCTGAGCCCTTCAGACCAGCTGGCGTTGATAGTTTTGTTGGTATGTAGAACCTAAAGGAGAGACTCAAAGGAAAAGCTTATCATCTACAATGTCTTAGATTTTATCTATAGAACAGTCTCATGACAAGGGCTACATTATCTTCAGGTAGTAAGCAGTGACCAGCTACAAGGAAGTGGGCCAAAGGGCAAGCTGGCTTAATGATTACTGTTGATTGTGCTTTAAGTCTAGTTGAATTACATTTCTTTCCTTAATTAATTTTTTAAAATGTTCTTGGGTATGATTATACCCACTTTGCCACACTATTCATTCTACAGGCCAATGCTGGGTAACGATGTGAAGTAGCTCTGATTCTTTCTCATCACCTTTGCTATGTAGGATCTCTTGAGAGTTACAGCAGTTGCACCTCTGTAATCACACATAGCCTAACAAAGGGACTCCAAAAGCAGAGAGGATTCCTCTCTGAACTCTTACTAGGCTGCTGAGAAAGTTGAGTTCTTGGTCTTAGATTTAAACCACACCCTCCCTGCCTTCCCGTCTGAGTTGACTTTTCCTTTGCTTGGCTAGCTCAGTTGTTTGAAAACTCAATTGTGTTTGAATCACCTGGTCATTTTGAAAAAAAAAATACTACCTAAGTCTCACTGTGATGAAATTGGGTATATGTATGGGCTGGAAATCAGTATTTTGTAATAATCTCACTTTTGGCCTCCAGCCTCCAAATGCAGCCAGGAAGAGTGAGTGAATCAAGGGTCACGGCTTTGCAGTGAGATGACAGGTAGTTTTCTTGTCCTTGCTTTTGCACTTCCAGTCAGTTTCTTTATTTGAGTCAGTTTTCCAGTTTTCCAGAACCAGAGCCTGTGCTCCACCATGACTCCTCCAATCATTAACATCAAAAATGGGCTGCAGAAGTCAGCTACTGACTGGACATCAGGCCGTTGAACTATGTGATTGGCTTCTGTCACTACACCTTGATTAGAATGACCAAGCAGTCTAGGGAAAAGGGGGTTAATATTATCTGCATAGTCCACACAACAATGTATTTCTGTTCTTTATCTTCTGCTAGATTGAGAGCCTGAACTGTTTCCATGGTTACAAAGGTCACTTAATGGGGCAAAGGGCAGAGTAAACATGACATGAGTCATTGAAAATGCCAAATGTCAGCTTTCGTCTGGAGCCACATTCTAAGAAATGAAAATAGGACTTATGGAGACCACCTTGGCTGGAAGAGCAATTCCTAGTAAGCCCATTCACACTAAGGTTCCAAGAATTACACTTGGGGCTGACGATCCCACCCCACACCCTCCTTCCCTTTCTCTCACCCCACCACATAAAAAAAATTCTTCCCAGGCCAACCATTGCTCAAAAGATAAAGTCCCAGTTCTTTGATTTGTCCTTTAAGGCCCTAACAACCTATTCTAGTATTTGTATATATCTCCTGTAGAAACACAGATTCTTGGCTTAGCAAGTTCTCCCCTACTTTCTCTCCTTTGAACAGCAGGCTCTCCCGTTCCCTCCAGCCCCAAGCTCTTTTATCGCTTCCTAGTGTAGCCTTAATGCCTCTGTAAGAATTTCTATCCCCACCCAAATCCTCCATTTATACAATTATATTAACTGTTTTACCTGCCTTTCTCACCAACTGAGCTGCAACATCTTTAACGGCAAGACTATGACATAACGGTATTTACCTTTGTAACTCCCAGGACCGAAAACATGGTAGATGCTCAGAAAACACTTTCCAAAATAAATAAAACCACCTATGAAGTATTCTTCCTTTAAAAACATGAACCTGAATCTTTTAGATCTACCTTCTTGTTTAAAGAAAAGACAGAGACGGAGGAACTAGAGAAATTATGTTATTAAGAAACAATCAATGTGGATTACATGGACAGTTTACTTGGTTTCTTTAATAATTCAATGCATAAGAAGGGAGGGGCTAGAATAGGGACTCCTCTAGAAAGGAAAAGAGACCAACATATATTATAACCAAATGTATTGTGTACATTAATTATGAAGATATTTTTTAGATGATTAGGGAAATCTAAGCATGGAGAGGATATCAGATGACATTATTATTGTTCAGTAGGTACAAAATGGTACGAAATGTCCTTAGTAAAAGGTAAAATAATGTTACATAGGGGATTTTCTTTAAAATACTACAACAAATGCCAGGGGTGGCAGCTCACGCCTGTAATCCCAAAACTTTGGGAAGTAGAGGCAGGAGGAATGCCTGAGCTCAGGAGTACGAGGCTGGCCTGGGCAACTTAGCGAAACCTTTTCTCTGCAATAAATCAAAAAATTAGCCAGGCATGGTCGCAGATGCCTGTCATTCCAACAACTTGGAAGGCTGAGGCAGAAGAATCACCTGAGACCAGGAGTTTGAGGCTGTGGTGGCCGTGAGCATGCCACTGCACTCCAGCCCAGGTGACAGAGTGAGTCTCCAACACAAAATAATAATAATAATAATAATAAAATACTACAACAAAAATTTAAAAAAAGAAAAATTGATAAAGTCACTAATAAGGCATAGTTGGGGTATGTGGTATAACAAAAAATATTTAGTCTTTGTCCCCCATTTCTGGCTCAGAGTTTCTAAAACCTTTGGAATTTCCTGAGTGATAGGAACTCTCTTTTGTTATTCATAACAAGCACCCTCTAACTACACCTAAGTTTATCTAATGAGGAGACTCATAGGGAATCCCTAGAAAGCTTCAGGATGGGGGCTGGCCACCAGCAAAACCAACCTTGTGATTAGAGGGTTAGAACTTTCAGTTCCACTCTAGGACCTCCAAGGAAGAGAGAGGGGTTAGAGAGTGAGTTCAGCATGAATGGCCAAGGATTTACTCATTCACGCTATGTCATAAAACCTTATAGAAGACGCCTAAATGGTGGGGTTCTGGAAGCTTTAGGATTGATAAACACATGGATGTGCTTGGAGGGTGGCACACCTGGCAAGGGCATGGAAGCTCTGCACTACTCCTCACCCCCATATCTTGCCGTATGCATCTCTTCTATTTGGCTCTTCCTGGGTTGTATTTGTTACAATAAAATGGTCAAATCTAAAGAAGGTAGCTTGGGAACTCTCAAGTTTGTAGTTGACCAGGAATAACTGCAGATGACCTGGCCGCCTCTTTTGAGACTGGCATTCGAAGTGCAGGTAGACTTGTGGAACTGAGCCCTTGACTTGGGGGTGTGCACTAACTCCAGATAGTGTCAGAATTGAATGAGGGTGTGATCATTAGTTATTGTTGAAAAATGACATCGGGTAATTATGGCACAATGTTGCTTATTTTTGAATTTATGAAATAAATATATGAGGTTTCATTATAGTGTTCTTCTGTTTTTGTGTGTTTCAAAACTTTTCTAATAAAACCATTAATGCTTAAAAGAATACTTTTCTTTACTGATGCATCAGCCTTTTCAGATACTATAAATTTTAGTCATTCTAGTGGGATATAGTGGTATCTGATAGTGATTTGAATTGACATCTCTTATATGACTAATGATGTTGAACATCCTTACATGTCTTTATTGGATATTTGTGTACCTTATTTTGTAGAGTGTCATGCCAAGATATTTTACCAAAGGAAATGAAAGCATTTGTCCTTGACTATGTCCATCTGTCTATGAAAGTATTTGTGCAAGAAGGTTCGTGTCAGTTGTGTTCCTAATGCTACCACAAAGTTGGCTTTACTCCCCAAATGGGGTTCTTTCCTGTCCAGTGTCATGAAGCCAATATACAAAACTGAAAGTGCAGGTTTTTGTTCCACAGCCATAGATCTGGAGAAACTGGAACACTGTGTAGGAGGTGGGAGGGTTAAAATATAGGCTTTCTTTAATGAAGGAATTGGACATTAAAAGTGAGGGGAGAATAATTCATGTCTTTTCTGGGAATTAATGGAGATTTTCTGAAATTCAGATCATGCCCCTTTTCTCTCCTTTGTCAGTCTGTATTTTTCTGTCATGGCTGCTGAAGGGTGTATTATTTCATATGGAAAACATCTTATGAGGTTAGATGTTCTTTAGAGGTCATGTGGGTTGCCATCTTGGATCCTATTGGTTTTAGCTGGTCTGGTCTAGAGGAGAACTTCTGTCTGAAGGCCTTTCTTTTTCTTAAAAGATAAGAAGGTTTAGATAAAAGTAGAAATTCAACTATGTCATGTAGACATTACACTGGGTAACAATAATAGTAAAAAATAGAATAAAATGAAGGAAAACAACCCAAATGTTCATCACCAGGAAAAAAAGATAAAGAAATAGTGGTATATTATGCCATGGAATATTACTCAGCAGTAACAAAGAACAAACTATTCTTATATGCAACAATATAAATGAATCTCAAAATTATTGTGCTAAACAAAAGAAGCCAGACACAAAGAAATGCGCATTTTATGGTTTTGTTTACAAGAATTTTAAGATTAGGTAAAATTGACTTATGAGACTAGATATGAAAATAATGGTTGTCATGAAAAGATTAAAAAAGGCAGAAGGGTCCCTTCTGGGGTGACCGAAATGTTCTAGTATTTTGGCAGTGCCATTGGTTACATAGCTACATACATTTGTCAAATCTCACCAAGTTCTGTGCTTAAGATCTGTGCATTTCACCATATATAATTATAGTTCAATTTAGAGAAATGGAGAGGAATTTCTCACACAAAGAAATGTATTGTTAGTAGTGGAATTTCAGACATTAGCAGGGGAGTTGTTTTAAAGTGGAAGGGCACGCCTGCCTAGTCTTTCTACCAGGTGTGGACCTGTGATTCAGGACTCTCTGTATTCACCCTGAAAAATCTAAATTCCCCTTTGCTTAGGCATCAATGCAGAGCAGCTGGCCACCCCTGAGATCTGAACTCCTCTTGCTGTAGACACAATCCAGAATTCTTAGCATGACACCATGGAAACAGAGCTAGCTTTCTCTATAGGCCACACAAGTGGCCCTGCTACTGACATCCTCCTTGGATGAAGAAGCAGAAATATTATTAGTGATAAGTAGGCTGTATTTGACTGAAAGGAACACAGTGGAGAGGCATATGCTGCTTTTCCATGCTAAGAGCTTATCCTGTGGAGTTCAAGGTTCTCGGTTCACATAACTTACCTGTTGAACTTCTCTGGGAGTGGGAATGAAGGCTCAGTAAGGAGAAGGCCTAGGTGAAAAGCAAAGTTGTTTTGCAAATTTCAAGACTGCTATTTATTTGGTGTTTGTGCACTAGAAATATGTTAGTGGTATTTGTTTAGACCACAATAAAGTGTATTAACCCTCCTTGGGTGTAGGTATTTTAGTCCCCATGTTGCTAGTACAAAAATGAACGTCAAAGACATTAAGGAACCTGCTCAAGGTTGGTGTGTGGCTGACCATATCCCTTGGATCTCATCATTTTATTGTGTGTTGACTGACTTCTAACTGGAATATCTGAACCTAATTCACGAGGGAGGGGAGCTTTCTCTGTAGCTCTGAAGGTCACCATGACAGCTAGTGCTTGGAGTCAGTGTGTAAATACCCCCAACCCCTCACCTTTGGGTGATGCCCCTGACAGGCATGTCTATACAGACTTCCACATTTGCTCAATGAGACCAAGTTTCAGCTACCTTCTGTTGTAGCTGGTTTGCTAGCATACCCTTTTGTGGGCTGTCTTCCTTTGTCTTCTCCCCAATCAGCTTGCCCTGCCAGAAACTCCTTCACCTTGAGTCCTTGTGTCAATCTGATTCTGAACAACTTAAACTAAGACACTAAGAGTCAGCCCTAAGATTTTTGACTTCACAATTTGTTCTTCTATCACATTATACGTCATAGGTCAAACTTTTGAAAATTGTGATATTTGACCTTTTTTTTGGCCTATAAAAATGGCAATATCATGAAGTTCATCTGAATCATAGCAGTATTTGTGCACCCGCATTCATATAAGAAAACACATACAATTCATACACACACAAAATGCACATGAAAGCATGTGATAGAAACATAATTTACTTTTTATAATGTAAGGAGGCCACCCTCTTGGTCGTTCTGAAGTAAAAGTCTTTGTAACTCTCTCTTCATTAAATTTTTCAGTAATTGTATAATGCTCTTGGCAAAATCCAGATTCTCTAGAATAATATAGATACCTCATTATCTTTTGGCTCCAGCCCTTTTCTCTGGCTAGTCCTCTACCTTCTTTGTTTTGTTTTGACATTACTGAATTGCGGTGCAGGGGCTCACACCTATAATCCCAGCACTTTGGGAGGCTGAGGTGGGAGGATTGCTTGAGCTCAGGAGTTCGAGACACTATGGAACTGCTTAGAATTAAATAATAAAAAAACAAACACTTTGATATTTTATATTAATAAGTCTTTGCCCTCCTCCATTGGCAGGTATTTTTTAAAAAAATCTTTCCCTGCTCAACAGCCAGAAGTCTTTTCTGTGTCTCCCTTTTCATGGCATGAATGAGTCCAGCACTCCCAGGACCAGCACTTTATCTTGGATACAAATGCATGATTGTATTAATCACACTTAACTATAATATTTTCATTTGCTTGGCTGTTTTCCCTATCAGAATGTCAGCTCCTGAGTCCAAGTCCTGGTTTGATCAACTCTGTATGTCCAGTGTCTACCATAGAACCTGGTGTATAGTAGGTGCTCACTAAATGATGTTGAAAGAAGAATTGAACTTTGTCATCCAGACATCAGCAAAGCACTGTGCAGAAAGTATGTGAGCAATGTATATTTCTATACAGTGACTATATACCCAGAAACAAAGTACAATAGACATGTGCCCTTTCAATGTATGGCCCGAAACCAGATCTGGCTTTTTGACCCAAAGTAGCCTGGGAAAAAGAAGATATGTTGAAACCATGAAGTCTGGGTTCAAACTCTGGGTCTATAACTAACTAGGGATATGACTTTGATCTTAGGCAAATCTCCTTCCTCTTATGCCTTGGTTGCTCCATTTGTAAAGGAAGATAATAAAAGTTCCCATCTCTAAGAGTTGTTGCAAAGATAGTTCTGGCAATAAATATAAACTACGCATAGCCATAACACTTGCAAGTGTACCACATTTAACCTAGATTTTGTGGAAACACTGAGCCTTAGTCTCTATGTCTACACTCAGGGGACAATGCGTCAATAAACACAACAAGTGTTTATATGTCTGTTATGTCCACCATAGGACCGTGTCTAAGAAGATCGCAGTGATGAAGGTAGACCCAGGATTTTCCCCATGAAGTTTCTTGTCTAATGAGGGCAAACAAGGAAGTGGAAATGTCATGTAAGTTGGGCAAGTTAAAACTAAGTTAAAAGAAAAGGAGTAGAAAGGGAAGATAAGTTATGTTCAGAAGGATGGAGATTTTATCTCAAGAGCAATGAGTTGTTTTTTTTTTTTTAGATTAGGAAATATAGTTTATTTAAAAACTAAATTAGGAATGAGAGAGAGAGAGAGAAGATTCACCTCCCCAAGGCAGGGGAGGGGGCCAAAGCTTAAGTAAACATGGTCTGGCCATAGCTCAAAGAACACTTGGTCACACCATAGCTTAGCAAGGCAGTGGCCAAAGCAATGAATTTTAGTCAGGAAAGTAACTCAATCTGAATGAACCCTCCTGAGATCACTCAGGTTGCTGTGTACAAAATGGAACATGTTGGGGAGGGAGAGAGTCAAGGCAGGAACAGAGAAATCTCACAGACAGCATTTGCAGCCAGCCATCCGGGCAAGAGGTGATGGGTACATAAACTAGGAAAACGATAGTGAGAGTGTGTTTTGGTTTCCTAGTGCCGCTGTAACTAAGCATCACAAACGTGTTGGTTTCAAACAACAGAAATATATTTTCTCACAGCGCTGGTGGCCAGGATCCCAAAGTGAGGTTTTGGCAGGACCATCCTCTCTCTGAATGCTCTGGGGGAGATCCTTTGTACCTCTTCCTAGCTTCTGGTGGTTACAGCAATCCTTGGTGTTCCTTGACTTGCAGACTTCAAACTCTGCCTCTGTCATCTGTCTATATATCAAAACTCTCTTCTTTTCTGAAAGATACTAGTCATTGGATCAGGGCCAACCCTGCTCCGGTATAATTTTCACTTGATTACATCCATAAAGACCTTCTTTCTAAATAAGGTCACATTCATAGGTGCTGGGGTTTAGGACCCAAACATATTTTTAGGGGCACAAAATTCAACATCCAAAAGGCTGTAACCAAGTAAATACATTCAGGAGATATTGCTAAGTGATTGATTTATTGGGGATGGTGAAGGATATAGAGGAATCAAAGATATTGTCCAGGAAGTAGTGTTGGGCAAATAGTTGGTGAATAATGCCTACTAGGTGAATAATGGTGCCACTCACTTATAAATGAACCTGGAAAATGAGCAGATGACATGTGCAATTTTAGACATGGTGCTGGAGGTACAACTTTTAATAGCTTCAAATATTTTTAGGGACAACATTCAAGCAGAATTTGAGAATTGAGGATTGGGCGTCTAGATGGGAGAGCTTCTGCAGTAAACATCAAGAAGCAAAACTTGAGATGATGTGGAGGCAAAATGTTTCAGCAGTTTTTGAAAGAGCATGAAATTTGGAATTATAAGTCCTGTGTTCTGAGTGTTTAGAAATTACACATGGAGCTGGGCTCAGTGGCTCAGCCTGTAATCCCGCGCCTTTGGGAGGCTGAGATGAGTGGATTGCCTGAGCCCTTGGGTTCGAGACCGGCCTGGGCAGCGAGACCTCATCTCTACAATAAATAAAAAAAAATCAGCTGGGCGTGGTAGCGCATGCCTGTAATTCCGGCTACTCGGAAGGCTGAGGTGGAAGGATCTCCGGAGCCCAGCAGGCGAGGCTGCGGTGGCCAGGAGCGGCCACTGCACTCCAGTCTAGGCGACTGAGTGAGACTCCAACTCAAAAAACAAACAAAAAAAGAAATTACACATGGAATAAGCTCATACTGCATATGTCTAGGCATCCCAACTTTCTAGATGGCTGTCATGGTGACTCAACTTGATAATTGGGTTATACTTTAGGTTTACAGAGTATTACTAGATGCACTAAATGATTTGGTCCTTACCAGAACACTGGGGTGAGATGAAGTAACTTGTCCTAGGCACCATAGCTAGTAAGGGGAAACGTGGCAGAGAAACCCAGGTATTCTGGTCCCAAGATGACTACTTATTCTGGGGCACTTCACTGCCTCCAAGAGCTTCTGTGATTCAGACTTTTCATAACCACGTTTGCTTTCTTGGTAACAGCCACTAGCACACAATGCCTTTCAGTTAAATTGCTCATATATATCAATGTAAAGGAACCCATTTTCCTCAGCTCAAAAGATCACCCTCCTTAGAAAGTAGATGTCCAAAAAATATATGGATTTAAATTCTCTGTCTTCAACATTGTATAATATTATTTTTCCAGAGAAAGGGAGCGATATATCTTTGAAAGCAACTTGATGTCTCCTAAATTATAAAATGCTATGTGGAAACAAGAAAATGACTGCAAAAAAACTACAGATGTTTGATTCCAAAAATAAGATTCCAAATATTACTTTTAAATGTTTGAGTAAAATAGAATAAAATATTCTCTCCAAATATTTAAGAGGTGGGGGTTATCTAGCATTTTTAATACCCAAATGTTATTATAATGATAAATAGGACCTTTGGAAATTATTTATTCAATTTTCCTTTCCCAGAACTAGCTATAATTAACTCAGTGCTTCACAAAGTTTAGTACATGGATATTAATATGCATAATAAAATATATACACATTTTAAGAGAGAGGGATAGTGGAAATGAAGCTAAATGGACTTATTTTTTGCAG
Source organism: Carlito syrichta (assembly GCF_000164805.1). Lineage (NCBI taxonomy): Eukaryota > Metazoa > Chordata > Mammalia > Primates > Tarsiidae > Carlito > Carlito syrichta. The sequence continues at coordinate 368,953 of NW_007246600.1, forward strand.
AACTTTTAGGACCTTTGATATGCTAACATATTTACCAAATCTTTAAGAAGAAGGATAGCATGAATGAATATTTGCTAAACTTATTTGATCATAAGATCCTTTTATCACATAAGATCCTGACGACCAGCCTACCATAAAATATTTTTTAGGAAACAGTCATTTAAGTAATCAAAAAAATGAACACTTGCCTAATTTTGAGAATAACAGAATAGGAGATTTCTGAGTTCCTTTCCATATCTCATTTCTATAATTAACTTTAACATCAATCACATTTTTCTTTAGTGTGTGACTTAAATTGTAGCTCCTACAATGTAAACTGTATACAGCCAATAAGTATTTATTGAGAACTTACTATATGCTGGGCACTGTTCTACACACTAGGCTTCTGAAGACAGACAAGACAGCAAATTTATATTCAAAGTAATATGCTCTTTCTGAAAGTGAAGTCTTTGACTCCTTCATTCTTCTGAACTTTACATTCAAGAATTTCAGTTCCTCTTTCTCCTTAGATAATTGTTCTGAACCCTCTTTTTGATGTACTTTCCATGGGGCAGAGATCAGAAGTTTGTCAGATCAAAGGCTTCGGTTTGCAAATGAGAAGAGTAAAATGCAAAGGGAGAAATAACTGGTCCAAAATTACAGAGTAGTTAAAGACGGAGGTGAGATCAAGTTTGAGAACAATGGTGCAACTGATTCTTAATAAAATGCAAGCAACTGCTTGTGGTCTCACCATCCAAAACTTTTATTCATGGAAAGTGGCTGAAGTGGAGAAAAGCATGGACTTAATCCTCTCTCTGCCACTAATCAACAGTGAAAACTGGAAAAAGCTTTTTAAACTCCTTGGGCCTCAGCTTACTTGTCTCTTTAATGGGGGCAACGATAACAATAACTACTACAACAATTGTGACATTTTAAAAATGAAATGTCCAGCTTTAAAGTCATACTCAATAAATATTGCTAAAATGAAAAACAAACATTCATGAGATCATTTAACAAGTTTACTTGGTTTAATCTCATCCTCTAGGACATATAATCTAAGGCTTGGTTGGCCAATAGGCCTGCATGGTACGACTTGACTCTGCTCTCCTCAAAAGAGCCCTTTCCTGGCGCAAGAGAGGATACAGAGTTCAAACAACTCTCTGGGAAGATGGGGTAATAAGAGTGAAAACAAGCAGGGCTCAGTGGCTCAGCCTGTCATCCCGCGCCTTTGGGAGGCTGAGGTGAGTGGATTGCCTGAGCCTGCGGGTTCGAGACCCACCTGGGCAGCGAGACCTCATCTCTACAATAAATCAAAAAATCAGCCGGGCATGGTAGCGCATGCCTGTAATTCCGGCTACTTGGAAGGTTGAGGCGGAAGGATCGCCGGAGCCAGGCAGTCTGTTATGAACCAGGGCTGCCCCTGCCTTTGCCATCTGCTTCCATCATCTTTGGGGCTGTTTTGTTTTCCTTACTGAAGCACACCACCAGCACTGAATTAAGACTTGTTACAAAACTGTCCAGTCAAGGAACTCTTAGGGAAAGAATTACCTACAGCATCTTAGCAGATCCCAGCTAAATAAAGCACATCATACATTTGACCCCCCAAAATGCAAGATTGTAAATATATCTCAAGTGAAAGCAAACAGCAGGGCTTTGAGATATGAAGAAGGGTGGGAAACATTACTTACACACTGCAGACCATTAGGCCGGAAACGAGAAAGTGAGAGTGATCCGTTAGTGTGGGATTTGACACATCAGAAGTGCCTGCTGTCAATGAAGCATCCATCTTCAGATCGGGCTGGCAGTCTATGAGGAAGGCTGTCAAGCCCCGCCATCCGACCGAGTCTCGTCCCTGACACATGGGTGCTGTTTTCTCTACTTTATAGTTTATGACAAAGTCTCCAATAAAAAACCTCAGGGACTTGGGCTCTGCAGACACATGTCTGTAATTTCTTTTGTCATCTTACAGAAAGTGGAGAGGAGGCGTGGTCTCTGCCAGCTGAACTGAAGCAGGGCAGTCCTTAGAGAGATGCTTCAAGGACAGTCATCTGTGTTTACAGGCAGGCCGGCAGCACAAAGAACAAGTCCCTTCTTCGGAATCTTGCCTATTTCACTCCATTCTGCTGAGATCATTCACCAGCCACATTTACACTGGCTCTGTGTCAGATCATTATGCATTTGTTTTAGACCCTTGGATAATTTTCCAGTTGTTCTATGTCGATAGTTAAGACCCCACAAGTCCTACCTTAGCCATCAAGCCTTTCCTCCCAGTTCCCTGAAGTACTGGGCTATCTCCCAGTTGCCTTGGAAGTATGGGATATTGAGCTTTCACTGACCACATGATCCCAGACAACACTGAGCATCCTTTTAGTATCTGTGGGGGACAATAATTGTGTCCAGACAAAATAATTTGTGATATAATGGAATGATTGGAAACAAGCCAAATGTCTCAGAAGAACTGATTATATAAATTATGGCACATCCACACCTTAGGGGGAGCTTCTACTCTATTTCTGATGTCTCCTTTAATGTGGAGGGAGATGATCCACTAGGGTAAGGTTTAATCCTCGTTATCCTCTTTCTTGCTCTTCCATATAAAGGGAGGGGTGACTTCTCTCACTGGTAAGCTTGGGAACAGGACGCGCTTAGTCAGTCCCTCCCTCATATGTCTTGAGAATGATATTCCTGCAGGGGTCCTTGTTTCCTTTGGGTTAGCACCTGCCTGTCCAGTGCTACCTAGGGCTGGGGAGAAAATTCTGTCTAATTCTGGGGTTCAGTGTTAGTCTACCAGTCTTTAGCTATTAGCTGCTGTGTCCAATATCAACTTAATCAGGGATGAAGGTGATATTTGTTTATCAAATAGTTCAGAACTCAGGTATAAAAGATGGTTGCTATTTTGAAGGTCCTCCCAAAGCCCCAACATAATACGATGAAATAATTAAATTTAAGTTTAAAATAATTTAATAGATATATGTATACTGAGCTAGAATGTTAAAATGATGTTCATCATAAATTGATAGGAAACAGATTATGAAATAGAAAATATACTAGGATTCTCTTTTAGTTGAGAAAGCATATATTTACTTATATGCAACATGTAACAGTAGGAAAAAAGTCTGAAATGGCAGCATGACTCTTTAGTAGCAGTTGTCTTGAGATGAGTGTTTTTTAATATTCTTTTTTAGATTATGTGCTTTTAAAGAGTCTACAGTAAAGTATATTCCTAAAAACACCTAAGTTATTTATTTGCTGAAAATAAAATTTACTTTCAAAATTGTCAAATACCCAGATTTCTCACAATTACATTTTCATGAACTCATTGCTTGGTTTGCCAGCTTAAATCACAAGTAAGTATATACTTGGTTGAAGACTGTCTGGTGTCACTGGTTTTAAATGGGCATGTTTCTATGCTGTATATCCCTGTGAGCTTCAGAAAACTAAGAATGAAAAAAAAAGTTACTTCAAAATTTGAATAATGCTGTTTGCTCAGTTTGTGTCAAATAAAAGGGAAGGATTAGAGTGTTTAATAAGCAGATCTCATAAAAATGTAGAATTTTCTAGCTGGAAGCACCCTGGAACTGTGCTAACCCTCTGCTGGGAACTGTCACATGCAACTTCCCTTCAATTTCCCAGAGGCAAACCTTAGTCCGTGGCAATGGCCTCTGTCTCTCTATTCTGGTCCACATCTCAGCTGCATCTCTACTCCACGAAGCCACTATGTATTTGTCAGCTTTGGCAGGACAAACAATACATTTTGCCCATCTCTCCTGTATCTGAACCATCCACTTCACAGATGAGGAAGCTAAGACACATGGGAGTGACTTTTGAAGAATCATAGCGCTAATGACAGAACCTGGCGCCAAATCTGTGATTCAACCCAAAGCACTTTTACTGAGCCCTTTGCATGAGCAAATCACTCACCTAGACTGTGTGGAGCTATTTAGGATTGGATAAGAAAGGATGTTCACCTGCCTTCAAGAAGTTTACAATATAGTCAGAGTTATTCTGTTGTATAACAGATAATAAAGTCGCATATTACAGAAAAAATGGAAGTATAAGGAGAGAACAGAGAAAAAGAAACTTATCTTGATTGGGAAATTCAGTGTTCAATTCACAACTCTCAGTCAAATTATATATTACAAACAAAAACCTAGCACTTAGTGGGTGCTAAATAAATGATAAAATTGAATAAAAGTAAATGAGTATTAAAAAGAATATATATATAAAGTCTTCAAATAATTTATATGTAAATAAATTGTATATGATCAAATCATTTGATTCAAATTATACTGAAATTTTAATTTTCATCACTTATGTGTAAGTATAAAAAATTTATTTGTATGAGTTTATATATATGTATACATTAAAAAGGATATATACATAGTCTTCAAATCATTTCACATAATGATAATAGTCACCTTAATGTTTATCAGACCCTGTACTGTTTTACAGATGTGATCTTACTTGATTTCCTCAAATCGTATGGGGTAGGTAATAATATCCATATTTTATGGATAACAGCAACAAATAAAAAACAAAAACAGCTAAAATTTTATTTTATGAGCTAAGTAATCAAGTGAGTGGTTGGCACACATTACCTGATTTAATTATTAATACAATCCTATGAATTACGTTTTATTGTTGTCTATAAATGAGAGAATGAAGGCAGAAAGGGACCCACAAGAGCACCCAAGTCACCCAGCTACTAGGTGGAGCAGCTGGGGGAGAAACTGAGGTAAGCAGAGGCAATCTGACCACAGAGAGCATAAGATGCATTATACTGCATGACCTGAGGGTGGGTGAGCAAATGATGCCCAACCTTTAACATTACTCTGCAAGGATATACTGAGGGCACCAAGACTTGGGCACAAACAGGCACCACAGGGCTCTCTGAGAGAGGTACAAGCAGGACCTCACAGAGGTCAGGGCTAGGAGGCCACTCATACCTGGGGCCTGGTGGAACTTCTGGATTGGATTGTGGTGTTTGATTCAAGACCAGCAAAAACTACCTTTTGTGGCTGCCTCTAATAACAGAGGAGAGGATATAATTCAGACTGTTTCTAGAAGCAGTAAAATGTCCTTGTGATTCAGTGAGCAAATGATATTTTCTTTAAAAGTATCCATGAAATAGCCGGGCTCAGTGGCTCAGCCTGTAATCCCGCGCCTTTGGGAGGCTGAGGTGAGTGGATTGCCTGAGCCCGTGGGTTCGAGACGCACCTGGGCAACTTGGCGAGACCTCATCTCTACAATAAAATAAAAAATTAGCTGGGTGTCATAGCGCGCGCCTGTAGTTCCAGTTACTTGGAAGGCTGAGGTGGAAGGATCGCCGGAGCCCAGCAGGTCGAGGCTGCGGTGGCCGGGAGTGGCCACTGCACTCCAGTCTGGGTGACAGAGTGAGACTCCAACTCAAAAAAAAAAGTATCCATGAAGGGCAGGAGAGCCAAATGTCCACCTTGCTTTCCAGCTACACCATGGGCCTGCTAGGGCTAAGATGGGCTGACTTGATGAAGCAGGACAGCTACACCCCAAAGGAAGACCCAAGCTGTGGAAAGAAATGATTGGAAAGTCACCCGCAGCAGCTGGGATCTCCTTCTTTCATGCCCACCCATGCAAACTCGAGACAACCGCATGGTGGTCTTACTCCTGGCCTCAGAAGACTTCGGCAACTGCCACACCACTAATCACAAATCCTTTCGATCAATTTCCGCGTTGTCATTAAAAGCAAGACTACCGGGCATCTCTGCTATTGCAGCTGCTTTGAGAACATGATGCTGGCTGTGGAATGCTGAGGCAGGTAGACTGTGGTGGACGGATAGCATTTCCGTAGGGAACTGAAAAAAGAGAGGGTGTTCCTAGGAGAAGAAAAGGCAAAAATAAAAATTAGGAAACAGAAAACGATGAAGTGCTGGGTGTTAGGACTTCAACATACAAATTTTCAGCATGGAACATTACATGTGGCTGATGAATAAGAAAAGAGACTAAAAGGATAGATTGGTTAGCGTGTGGCAAACTTAAGCATCAGGGTGAGAAGTGTGTGTGTTTGTCCCTTAGTATATTGGCTATGTACCCATGGAGACTGCAATGACTCCCAAGCTTGTTCTGGTGCTCCTTGTAGGACACCACAAAATAGCAGAATATTACTTCCTGAGCCACTTTGAAATAATCATCCTTACAATGAGTAAAAACATCTAAGAAAATATGTGTTTGTTGGCTTTTATTTGTTTTGCTGTTTTCTAGTTCTCACTAGTCAATAAGTTCGTGAGTTAAAACAGAATAACTAAAAATCTAAAAAAAAAATCACTAGCTTATTTCTCATCCTTTATGAATGAGAAAAGACAATATTCATTCACCTTTGGAGGTGTAGCAACTAAATGTTTACTTGTAGTAGATGCAAGAACTCAATATTTACTCGAGTTACTTGCTGGCAGTTAAAATTTTATTCAGAATATTGTTACTATAGAATTTCTAGGAATATTATAAATTTTAGACCTTTAGAGGTATTGAAATATAAATTATTTTTGATGACTAAAGAAAAGGTGTGAGAACGTATATTCTCACTTAAATGCAGAGATAAATGGTCACAAAGATGGAAATAATGGAAAGGGAGATATCAATAAGGGAGAAGGTGGGGAGAGAGGTTAGGGTTCAGAAATTACCTATCAGGCATAGTGTTTACTATCTGGGGAATGGGCCACCCAATCCCCACCACTACACAATATGTCATGTCACAAACATGCTCATGTAACCCATGAATCAAAAGTAAAAATGGAAAAAAGAAAAAGTATGAGAAAATATTTATAAAATAAATGAGCTTAAAAGGATAAGGAAATTTTAATATAAAAAGAAGATCTATAAATCAATGACAAAAAAATTCATTTTTTAAAATTATGAAACTCCCCCCAACTCCCAGCATTATGCCATATACTCATGTAACAAATACGCATGTACCCCTCAAATCTATAATTTTAAAAAACCGTGAAAATCCTAAATGAAGAAGTAAAGTAGACCATGGTCATAAAAGGAGCATCATTTCAGTAGTAATCGACTAAATAAAATTTCAAAGGATGAGATATGGTTTTTATCTAATCAGATTTTTAAATATTAAAAATAGCCTATTGTTTGCGAAGGGGCACAAAACACGATCTCACATACTAGAAAGAGACTTGGCAATATGTTCAAAATTTTAAATGTGTCTACTCTTTAATCTAGTAGTTCTAACTCTAAGAAATTATTCAAAGAAATGATTAAGGATTATGTGAAAAGATGCTTGATAGTATTAATGAAAATAATGAAACAGTAGGAAATAGTTATTGAATTATCTATCAGTTACTGTGATAAGCATTTTGCATTTATTAACTATTTTATTTCCTAAAACAAAACCTTGGGATAGATAATTCTGCTATGATATATTACTACCTGAGATAGATAACTTCCATTTTACAGTTGAGAATACTGTTTCTTAGGGAACCTGAAGAATTTAGTAAATTTTCTTGGGAATTATGAAAGACAGCTCATTGTACCATTGTTTGTAATAGCAAAACCTTGTCCATCACCTAACAGATCAGGTGATTAGTTAAATACATAAAGGTACCATGTGATGCCTGTTTTGGAAAGAATGAAATCTCTATATATTAACATGAAGAGATAACCATGATCTATTATTGAGTGCAAAAAGACAGCTACAGATACTGGGTGTATAATTATTAATATTTTTAAATTATATTTTAATTAAAAACATTTTAATTATATACGTCAGCGTATTCACAGCAGTTATCTCTAAAGGGAAAAATCATGAGGTCTATTCTACAAAATGTATATTATTTCAATTTTACGAAGAGCGTAAGTGTGTCATACTACTGGAGATCTCCTGGAAAAGCACCTATTTTCTCTAAGTCGTACACCAATTGTGAAATATAACAAAACAGCAATGCAAATAGGGCCCTAAATGACATTATTATTAATAATGAAGTTCATATGAGAGAACATTTGCAGGCAAGTGGCTTCTAGGCTTGACCATCCTGCAATACGGGAGGGACTAAGACAAGGATGCATCTTTCTTCTTCTATGTTCACCAGTCACGTTAAGTCATTTCTCCTCCTCATTTGGGACAGAAGGAATGAGATAGTGAGCAGAGTGAGATCAGAGTGACACAGAGCAGTGAGATCAGTAGAAAGAAGTATTTCCTGTACCAACAATTCCTTATTTATGATCCGTGATATCAAAGATATCCAAGTCCTAATCCCTGGATACCGTGAATGTTGCCTTATATGACAAAGCCACTGTGCACATGTGATAAAATTAAAGCTCTTGTTTGTGGCCCATAAATGTCAACACAGATGTTCTCATAAGAGAGAGACAGAAGAGAGATTAACTACAGAAGAGGAAAAGATGATGTGACGAGGGAAGGAGTGACAGAGAGAGAGAGAGATTTGGAGATGCTACGCTGCTGGTTTGAGGATGGAGGAAGTGACCATGAGTCAAGCAATGCAGAAGGCCAGGAGAAGATTTCTGAAAAAGGCAAAAAAACAAAAACAAAAAAAATCAAGTTCTTCCCTCAGAGCCTCCAGAAGGAATCAACTGTGCCAACATCTTAACTTTTGGCCATTGAAACTGATTATAGACTTCTAACTTACAGAACTGGAAGGCAATAAATTTGTGTTGAGTTAAGCCTCTAAGTTTGTGTTCGTTTGTTACAGTGGTAACAGGAAACTAATATATATTCTAAAAAAAAATTCAATAACTATGTTCGCATCCTTACTCAAATTATTTAGAGGGTTCTGTTAACTATAATTAGTAGAAAATAATCTACATCCTTTTTCTTCTTTACAATTACACAACATACTGCCGGGCTCGGTGGCTCAGCCTGTAATCCCGCGCCTTTGGGAGGCTGAGGTGAGTGAATTGCCTGAGCCCGTGGGTTCGAGACCCGCCTGGGCAGCGAGACCTCATCTCTACAATAAATAAAAAAATCAGCCGGGCATGGTAGCGCATGCCTGTAATTCCAGCTACTCAGAAGGCTGAGGCGGAAGGATCGCCGAAGCCCAGCAGGTCGAGGCTGCGGTGGCCAGGAGCGGCCACTGCACTCCAGTCTGGGCGACAGAGTGAGACTCCAACTCAAAAAAAACCCAAAAAAACAATTACACAACATACTAAACTCTGCTTAAGGCAATGATCTACTCTTCTCTCAAACACAATAAGATCTAATTTACCTGGTATTATGAGTAATGGGAGAAGTATTTCAGCATATTGTCCAAATATTGAAATATCCTTTCAAAGTGCCAACACTTGAACATTTTATCATTTTGCTGTTTTTCTTAAGAGAATCATTTATTCCCTTCTTAAATATACCACCCTAAACAGATTCGAACCTTTTTTAAAAAAGTAATTGAGGGTCATAAATGTAACTGTATAAATAGGACCTGTGTACTTGAATGTACTTAACATATAGAGATGTTAATATACAGCTGTTAGGCTGCGGACAGCAGTGCATACCTGTAATCCCAGTACTTTGGGAGGCCAAGGCGAGAGGATTGCCTAAGCCCAGGAGTTAGAGACCAGCCTGGGCAAACTGGCAAGACCTTATCTCTAAAATAAATCAAAAAATTAGCCAGGTGTGATAGCACACACCTGTAGTCCCAGCTATTTGAAAGGAACATCTGAGACCAGCAGGTTGAGTTGCGGTATCTGTTATCATGCCACTGCTCTCCAGCCTGGGTGACAGAGGAAAACTTTGACTCAAAAAAAAGAAGATGTTAATATACAGCTGTTAACTTTCATTTGGTAAATTCCCCTGGAATTTTGTGCTGTCTGATTTCTTTGGTCAGATTATTCTAATGGTTCTGTCACTTTCCCTGTTCTCAACATGGCTGGTATACGGCCATGCCAATGCTTCTGTGCCTGTTTTTAGAAAGCTTTTGCCTTTCTTAGTTGCTGCTTCTAATATACAACCAAACAGGAAGTCAGAAAACTAAGCTTGTAACAATTGTTTCTGAAATAAATACGAGCTAAGCTTTCTAAGAGGCTTTCTTGTGAGTAAAGTACATAAATGCTTCTATATGAATTGGTGACATATCTGGCTATGCAAAGCCCCAGTCAGTTAATTGCTAGTATCTGAAATGATGTTTTTCTGTCTGGCTGGCTATGAGCTCTCTGAAGGGAGGAGATGTATTTCACCAATAGAAACTTAAAAGAGCAATAATTTGTAATTTTGCACCAACTATATGTGCCAGGCATCACCATGCCTCCCCCCAGAAAGCCATGGCATGTAGCATGCACTGAGTAGAGTGCAGGGCATGTAGTATTCAACTCAAATGTTCATGAAATAAAAAATCTGAATCATGCTTGTCAGTGCATGCATCTCCCTCAAACAGTGCAATCAAAGGGCAGGACATTCGCCGCTGAGTCCCAGGAACAGAAACCACTAACAAATGTATCTTGTTAGTCTGTTGTCAGGAGCAAGATTTTTTTATCAGGAATGTTGTATTTCTGAAGACACCAGAATAATTTCCTCCTAATAAATTTCTATCTTATTCAGAAAAGCTGAGATTCTGCCAAGAGCTCAGAACCTCCGGGGGGGTAGGGCTCGGGCAGCCTTGCACAGCTGAATTAGATGTGTGTGCACGTCTGTGAAATGACCCCAGCCCATGGAGACACATGGGAGCATTGAAAACAAGAGTACAGTGGCACTCGTGGCATGGATATAGGTTCCAAGCACCCTTTTAAAAGGACCTGAGACGTGTGTTAGTGGGTGTTCTCCTCCCAGTAGAAAAGGAAGCGAGTATGCCTGCATATTCATTCTTACAAGGAGGAAAGGAAATATTTTCCTATATACATTTCAGATTTGATTCATGGATGTTTGAAATACTGTCAATGCTGCATGATTTTGTAATTTTTTTCCATTTTGGGTTTTTTTTTTTTTGGTATGAATTTTCCATTTCTACTAGCACCCATTCCAAATGAAATGTCAAGAAAACACACCCAAGAAGGAAATTTCTGAAAGCCCTAATGGATTAATTCCTACAAAGGCTATATGATGGGTTTAACTGTTTGAACATCGATGGCATTTTAAAAATAGATAATAACAAGCTCAGTCTCTCTCTTTTTTCCTCTGCTTACATCTTCTTCCCAATTCTTTAATAAACAGAAGAAGAGCCTTGGGATCTTTTCTTCTTTTTATTGAACAATGTTCTACTTTTTTACTGATCCCAAACTATATTTAAACTCCAAATTCTTTTCCCAACCCCCAAGGGATCACCAAGCATGCTCTACCAAACAACAGCTAATGAAATGAAGAGAAATGGTGTAGACTTTTTTTTTTTTTAACAAAGAAATACCATTCCAGCCTGCAAACTAATTCCATTTGTGATTTAGAGAGTCCTGGCACCTTTCCCCCTGCAACTTCCCTGGGGAAACGATGAATGGCCATCTCAGTTTGTGTAAAAATTAGTATTAGGCTACAAATTATTGGACACTATTAGGGATTTCTTTTAAGTAAATTAAGGTTATATATCACAGTCTTCCAAGAGGCTTGAGTGTTTCAAATCCTCTAAATTAAGAGAATATTTAAGATTTCCTGAAACCGAGTAGAAAATATGACTAGAAGACAGGACCTGGCTGTTATAAACCCTGCTTTTCTTTTGTGATGGCCTTATTTTTAAAAAAGGAAAAAAAAACGAGATTTTGGTTATTATAACTGAAGAATTTTTGGCAAATAAAAGAGATCACATTGTTAACAAATCATATGCTATGAGCCCACTACCAGTTCTCTAATCTATCAGGTCACTAGAAAATCTAGAAGATGCTATTGCTTGTGTGTGTGTGTGTGTGTATGTGTGTGTGTGTGTGTATTTCAAGCCACACAAGGGCAATGCATATTTCTTCCAGCCAGACATATCTGTGTTTATGTTCCATGTCTTTATTTCTTCAGCAATCGCGTTTAAGCCAAATTTTATTGTGTTTTCTACATCTTTCAAGTAGCAAGTTGATATTAAACTCCAGTGTTCACGCAATTGAGGAAATCTATATTACTGCCCAGCACAGTGACTACACATTTTACACTTCGTCTGAATTTTTTAAAAAATGTATTCATGTCTAGGTGGAAAGACTGTTTTCTCAGGGCAAGTGCCTACCTTATGGATGCTGTCACGCCCTTCACAGCGAACTCCTTCCAAAATCATCTTTATTCTATTTTCCTGCATCTCAGGTATATGTGACCATTTGTGTTGCTATAAAGGAATACCCAAGACTGTGTGACATATAAAGATTAAAAAGTTTACTTAAGCCGGGCTCGGTGGCTCAGCCTGTAATCCCGCGCCTTTGGGAGGCTGAGGTGAGTGGATTGCCTGAGTTCGCAGGTTCGAGACCCGCCTGGGCAGTGAGTCCTCATCTCTACAATAAATCAAAAAATCATCCGGGTGTGGTAGCGCATGCCTGTAATTCCAGCTACTTGGAAGGCTGAGGTGAAGGATCGCCGGAGCCCAGCAGGTCGAGGCTGCGGTGGCCGGGAGCGGCCACTGCACTCCAGTCTGGGTGACAGAGTGAGACCCCAACTCAAAAAAAAAAAGTTTTCTTAGCTCACAATTCTGCTGGCTAGAGGACTGGCATCTGGTAAAAGCCTCAGGCTGCATTCACTCATGGCGGAAGGCGAAGAGGAGCTGGCATGTGCAGAGATCACATGGTGAAAGAGGAAGCAAGAAAGTGAGGTGCACATGTCAGGCTCTTTTTTTGTTGTTAGGCTCTTTTTAACATCTAGCTCTCATGGGAACTAACAGAACAACTTACCACAATGACACTTACCACAATGACAGTACCAAGTCATTCACTAGGGATCTGCCCCAATGACCCACACACCTCCCATTAGCCTCCACCTTTAACACTAGTGATCAACTTTCAAAAATGAGGTTTAGGGGGATAAACATCCAAACTATAGCATTCCACCACTGGCCCTTCAAAAACTCATATCTTTATTACATTGCCAGATACAATCATCCCTTCTCAACAGACCCCAAAAGACTTAACTCGTTATAGCATCAACTCAACAGTCCAAAGTCCAAAGTCTCATGTGAGACTCAAGGCAAGCTCATTCCAGCTATGAGCCTCTAAAAAGCGACTTACTTTCAAGATACAATGGTGGTACAAGCATGGGTAAACATTCCCATTCCAAAAGGGAAAATTCAGCAAAAAGAAAGGAGTAATAGGCCTTATGTAAGTCTGAAACCTGACAAAGCAAACATTAAATTTTAATGCTCCAAAATCTCCTTTGCCTCTGTGTTTCATATTCTGGGCACACTGGTGTGAAGGGTGGGCTCCCAGGGCCTAAGACAGCCCTGTTCTCATGGCTTTGCTGGGCTCAGCCCATGTGGCTGCTTTCATAGATTGAAGTCTAATGCCTATGTCGTTGCCTGGCTGACATTGTATGCTGCTGATGGCTCTATAATTCTGGAGTCTGGTGGGCAGCAGCCCTATGCTTATGTATTCACTAGGCAGTACCCTAGTAGAGGCCCTCTGAGGTGAATTCACCCCTGTCTGCCTAGGCACTCAGGCATTCCAAACTTGTTCCTAGAAATCATTCTCTCCTCCTAGGCCTCTGGGTCTGTGATGGAAGTGTGGCTACAGAAATTTCTGAAATGCCTTTAGGGCCCTTTTCTTTCTTTCTTTTTTTTTTTTTTGAATTGGTGTCTCACTCTGTCGCCCAGACTGGAGTGCAGTGGCATACTCCCGGCCACCGTGCCTTGAGCTGCTGGGCTCTGGAGATCCTTCCGCCTCAGCCTTCCAAGTAGCTGGAACTACAGGTGCATACTACCACGCCCGGCTAATTTTTGATTTATTGTAGAGACGAGGTCTCGCCAAGTTGTCCTGATGGGTGTTGAACAAGCCTCAGCCTTCCAAAGTGCTGGGATTATAGGCTAAGCCACCGAGCCCAGCCTAGGGCCCTTTTCTTATTGCCTTTGCTATTAGCATTTGACTCTCTTTTATCCATGCTAATCTCTTTAGCAAGTGGTTTCTCTACAGAATTTCTTTCTTATAAAGGTTGTTTCCTTCTCTACTATATGGCCAGGATGTGAATTTTCCAAATTTTTACATTCTGCTTCATTTTAAATTATGAATTCAGCTTTAGATCATTCATTTGCTGCTATATCTAATTGTAAACGGTTAAAAGTAGCCACACCACTTCTTGAATGCTTTGTTGCTTAAACAGTTCTTTTACCAGGTATATTAAGTCATCATTCTTTTTGTTTTTGTTTGTTGAGTTGGAGTCTCACTCTGTTGCCCAGACTGAAGTGCAGTGGTTGCTCACAACCACCGCAGCCTCGACCTGCTGGGCTCTGGCGATCCTTCTGGCTCAGCCTTCCAAGTAGCTGGAACTACAGGTATGCGCTACCACACCCAGCTAATTTTTGATTTATTGTAGAGATGAGGTCTCCCCAAGTTGCCCAGGCGGGTCTCGAACCCGCGGGCTCAGGCAATCCACTCACCTCAGCCTCCCAAAGCACTGGGATTACAGGCTGAGCCACCCAGCCCAGTTTAAGTCATCATTCTTAAATTTGGCTTTTCATAAAGTCCTAGGGCATGGATACAGTGCAGCCAACATCTTTGCCAAAGTATAACAACTATGGTTTTTGTTCTAGTTCCCAATGAGTTCCTCATTTCCATCTAGGACCTTATCCACATGGCTTTTATTGCTTTCATTTCTCTCAGCATTTTGGTCACAAGAACTTAATCAATCTCTAAGCAGTTCCAAACTTTTCCATGCCTGTCTGTCTTCTTTGGAGCCCTTCAAATCCTTCCAACCTCTGACCATTACCCACTTCCAAAGCTGCTTCCACGTTTTCAGGTATCTTTATAGCAACATTACACTCCTTGGTACTAATTTGCTTTGTACATTTGTGTATACATCAATGAATACCTGAAGCTGGGCAATACATAAAGGATAAGGGTTTATTTGGCTCACCATTCCGCTGACTGGAAGACTGGGCACCTGATAAAGGGTTCAGGCTGCATCCGCTCCGAATGGAAGACAAAGAAGAGTGGCATGTACAGAGATCAATGGTGAGAGAGGAAACGAGTGAGAGGAGACTTGCAGCACTTTTTAACAATGAACTCTTACTGGAACTAATACAGCAAGAACCCACCTATAACTGCAAGGATGGCACCAAGACATTCATGAGGGATTTACTCGCATGACCTGAATACCTCTCATTAGTTTCCATCTCCAACACGGGGGTCACATTTCAACATGAGGATTGGGGTAACAAGCAATCACATCAAGGGATGACTGTTCTGCTAAGACAGTCACCGAGGAACGTGGCCCTCTGCTTATGGTTCAAGCTTCAGATCGTAAAAGGATATGGTCCCTACAGCTACTCACTCATAGCAATGATTATTTAAAGGAAAAAATGGGGGGGGAGGGGGAGGTGAGCATAATCAAGTTGCTCTAGCCCTGTCTCTGCTCTTTCCAGCCACTTCACCCTTCCGAAGACATCCTTCATATACTGCCCCAACCTGCCTGGAGGATGTCAGGGAAGATCCTTTGACTGGGAGAACAGAGGCCTGAGTTCAACTCCTGAGTCTCCCACTAGCAGGCAAACCTAAGCTTCCTGGGATCCCACTAGCAGCTACACACAATACTTACATTTCTAATTGTGCTGCCTTATTTTATCCTTGTCATGCCCTGTGATGCAGGTTCTAGTATCTACTCCACTCCAGTTTATGAAACTGAAGCTCAGAGAATGTAAGTGATTTGTGCAATAGTGGAACTGAGACTTGAACCTAAGCATTAGGACCCAATGTTGCTAATTTAAAGAGGGCTACCTACCAGTCTCAATTTCTTTGTCTATTAAACAAATGGATGTCCACATTTCCTTTCAGCTCTAATTTTTTATATATATATATATGCTGTCTCTCTTTTTAGCTTGCATGTCAGATTTTAAAGAGGAAGCCCAAAATCTTGCCATCATTTGGGGGATGCAGCTTCATACAGTGGGATTCTCAATGGTTATATATATATTCTCAAGCACAAGATGGTAACACAAATCTTAAATAAAATGTAGCATAAAAAATTATGCCCCATTTCAAACTGCAAAATATTAATTGTAGGATTCCAATTTTTTGTTCTTAATTTGTGACTGCCTCCCTGTTAGAAATTTATACCAGTTTTGTAGTTTTGTAAAGTGCTACATTTCCAAAAGTCCTCCATTACAATAGTGCGCGTAGTATCAGTTCATTTGGTTAAAACAACCAAAAAAGCCCCACCTTCTTAACACTCTTAGAAAAAGAAAAATCTAGCCAGGCATGGTGGCTCACGCCTGTAATCCTAGCACTTTGGGAGGCAGAGGTGAGAGGATTGCCTGAGTTCAAGGGTTTGAGATCAGCCTGGGCAACTGGGCGAGATATTGTCTCTACAATAAATCAAAAAATTACCTGGGCATTGTGGCACATGCTTTTGGTTTCAGCGACTTGGAAGGCTGAGGCAGAAGGCATGTCATTGCCCTCCAGCCTAGGAGACAGAGTGAGACTCTGACTCAAAAAAAAAAAAGAAAAAGAAAACCTGGAAAGATATACAGCAAGTCAGTGACATTATCATTGGGTAATTGGGGACTTAAAACCCTTTTTGGTTTTTGTCGTATATCTGGTTTTTCCATAAATTTATGACTTTCTTAAAAAGGCAAATAAGGGACAATAAACTAAGAAACAAACAAACAAAAAGCATTCCCTTTCCCCCCCACCTAAAGTCCCTACTTCCCAACTGAGGAAGAAAACACAGAATGGGGGTGACTGGGGAAGGGATTTCCCTGAGATGGAATCTAAATTGCAGACTTCCAGTGTGCTTCCTTGAGGACTATAGCAATGGATAAAGAAAGTCTTGGAGGGGTTCCCCCAGGATTTCTTTCCAGAGGATTTTTTTTCCCTCCAGGACTGCCAATGGCCTAAAAATGAGATTATAAGGCCTGTACCTTCTTTTAATTATACACTACAGCTCCACTGTCCCTTCTTCAAAACTTTGAAGCCTAAAATACTTTGAAAATTGGAATTTTTCTTTAAAACTCATTTGGCTGCAAAACCACTTAGTGTGATAACTGATATATTTTCCTGAAGAAATAGTAAGGCTGGATTACTGTATACAATGAGTTGCCTTTCTAAAATTTAAATAATTCTAAATTCCAAAATGTGTTTGATGCCGGCATCTTGGTGGAGTGCCCAGTGGCCTGACCAAACTCAAGGTTTGGTGCCATTTAAAAAAAGAAAAAAGAAAAAGAAAATCTGGAAAGATATACAGCAAGTCAGTGACATTATCGTTGGGTAATGTCTTACGAGGGGTCAAGTCTTAGTCGGGTACACACAGTTCTCTCTTCTTGATTTTCCATGAGGGTTATCCCTCATGACACACATCATGTTGGATTTGTCAAAGGAGCACAGAGTACAATCTTGGGAGGATGGAGCTAGAAACAAAACCTTTGTGGAGAAAGAAAAAGTTTAAAACAAGTGAAAAATAATTGCCAAATGAATAAACCAGTGTTTTCTCCTTGTTGCTTAGAAAATAGCCCTACATTTCAAATTATAACTGCCCTTGCATGCTCTTATTTTATATACAATGCTCTCTTATTGGTAATATTTTTAGGAATAAGATACATACATAAAATGATAGAGTTGGGGATACTTTTATAGATAGATGCTCTAACCTTCATAAACATTCCAGGTGATTACATTCACTAGGATGCCAGAAAGAATATCAAGAAGAGAAATCACTTTTGGCGTCCTAACTTGGGCAAATGAGTTTTTTCTATCAATTTTTTTTCCCTTGCAACACAAATAATGTGGAAGAAGAAAGATGCTGGTGAGGTTATCAATACAGGACAGGTTGGTTCAAGGAGAGGTAGGCAGATAATCACCTTGTAGTAAAAACTTTTAAAGAAATTGAGCTACCAAATTCTTGGGCATTTTGTCCTATCAGATCACAAACTCATCTAAACCATTTTCAGTCTCCATTACAGATTCATTTTAGACTGGCCTCTTCTTCACCTTAAAGGTTCACATTTTCTATGGATCAAGACAGATTTCTTTGTGCAGTAAGCAAAAATCCAGCTTAAAGTATTAAAATCAGCCAAGGGGACCATATCCTCAAAGAAAGATTCACATACTGACCATTTTACAGAGCAAATTTTGGTGATGTGATTGTTGACTTGAGAGTTAACTGCCATGGTTTTGTCTCTGTATGCATACCAAACTCTGAAAAGGAGAGAGTGGAAAAACAGACACAAATGACTTCTTAGCCTGACCCTGCATCTCCAGGTTTGTTAGTATCTTTTGATTAGGATCTGTGAGCCCAGCGCTTAGCCATGATGCAAAGTATTGATGCACAGCTCGAGAGCCAAACTGTAGGGAGGGAATAATGACAAGGGACCAGAGAAGACAACTGAGGCAACTTTGGAGAAGGAGGATCTAAGTAGAGAAGGTAAGAGCAGGACCACGGAAGTCAGAAAGGGCCAGGATGAGTCCTGGTTCTGATAACTTAAAGCTGTGTTCTAGAGGTGGTTACTCAAACATTCTGAGCAGTTTTCTCATATTCAACACAAAAGAATTTTGATCTGTCCTGGTAGTATGAGGATTAAATGAATCACATGTGTGAAGGGTTGAGCAAAGTGCCAGGCATGTAAGAACTCAGTAAGTTATAGCTCTGTTTTTTTTCCTAATATCCCAATTTATCTACCTCTCTCCTTCCCTCCATCTTCCTTGAACTTTTAAGATTAAAAATGACAAATCAGCCGGCTTGGTGGCTCAGCCTGTAATCCCCGCCTTTGGGAGGCTGAGGTGAGTGGATTGGCTGAGCCCTCGGGTTCGAGACTCGCCTGGGCAGTGAGTCCTCAGCTCTACAATAAATAAAAAATCAGCTGGGCGTGGTAGCGCGTGCCTGTAATTCCGGCTACTCGGAAGGCTGAGGTGGAAGGATGGCCAGGGCCCAGTGGGTCGAGGCTGCGGTGGCTGGGAGCGGCCACTGCACTCCAACCTGGGCGACGGAGTGAAACTCCAACTCAAAAAAAAAAAAAATGACAAATCATCGTTTCAGGCTTACCTTTAAGCACAAGCAGCGCTGTAGTTCCCCCATTCTCACCGAAATCCTCACAATTAAAAACTAAAATAAAATGTTTACTCTTCAGATTTCATTTTAACCAGGCAACAAAATTTTTATCCACCTTCGCCTTTTAGAAACCCTGCTGCTGACAGCAGGTAAGCTGATAGGCAGCCTTTAGATGTCTCGGATTCTTGAATTTTCTACTGCTTGTTAGAATTCTGTCTCACCTGTAGCCTGATCCCACAGGCCCCTAACTGCAAAGCCTGCAGAGCAGAGCCTGTTCTGGTTTTATTCATTTATTCATCAAACATTTATTGAGCATCTTCTACATGCCAGGCACTGCACCAGGCTTCTTTGGATCAGCTCAATGAATAAGGTAACATTTCTAATCTCGACAAGATCATAGCCTACAGCAGAGTCAGATGCACACGCGCGCGCGCACGTGCGCACACATGCACACACACAAACACACACACACACACACACACCTCAATGAGGAAATGCAATGATAGAACTTATCAGGAAGCAGAGCAGAGAGAACCATTACCCAAGTGGGTGTGGCAGGAAAACAGAATAGAGCTTCCTTATCACAGGCTTGGAGGGCCAGGATTTTCCCAAAGCCCCTTCTCCCATTCAAGGAAACTTCCAGCTACATAACCTCCCTTGCTCTCTCCCTTCCTGTCATTTCTCATTATGAATGCTCATCTTCACCTCCCCCCTTTTTCACACACTGCTGTATCTCCAGCATCTTAGAACGGTGAGAGGCACAAGTATAGGTATACCCTGTTTTACTGCACTTCACTTTATTGTAACTTGCAAATCGTGTTCTTTGCAACTGGAAGGTTGCAGCCAGGCTCGGTGGTTCAGCCCATAATCCCAGCACTTTGGGAGGCCAAGGCGAGTGAATTGCCCAAGCCCGTGGGTTCGAGACCAACTCGGGCAAGTTGGCAAGATCTTGTCTCTACAATAAATCAAAACTTAGCTGGGTGTGGTTGTGCATGTCTGTAGTTCCAGGTACTAGGAAGGCTGAGGTCGATGGATTACCGGAGCCCAGCAGGTTGAGGCTGCGGTGGCCAAGAGGTTTGCCACTGCCCTCCAGCCTGGATGACAGAATGAGATTCCAATTCAAACAAACAAACAAACAAATTTTTTAAAAAATGGAAGGTTGCAGCAACCCCGCATCAAGCAGGTCTATTGGCGCCAACAATATGTGCTCACTTCTTGTCTCTGTGTCATGTTTTGGTAATCCTCATAATATTTCAGACTTTTTCGTTATTATATCTGTTATGGTGATCTGATCCATGATCTTTGATTTTACTATTGTAATCATTTGAATGTCACAAACCACACCCATATAAGATAGTGAACTTAATTGATAAATGTGTGTATTTGGACTGCTCCGCTGACTGACCATTCCCCCCATCTCACTCCCTCTCCTCAGGTTTTCCGATTCTATGAGACACAACAGTATTGAAGTTAGGCCAATTAATAACCCCACAATGGCCTGTAAGTGTTCAAGTGGAAGAAAGAGTCACACATCTCTTAATTTAAATCAAAAGCTAAACTGGGCTCGGTAGCTCAGCCTGTAATCCCGTGCCTTGGGAGGCCAAGGTGAGTGAATTGTCTGAGCCCATGGGTTCGAGACTCGCCTGGGCAACTTGGCAAGACCTCATCTCTACAATAAATCAAAAAAATTAGCCAGGCATGGTAGTGTGCGCCTGTAGTTCCAGTTATTTGGAAGGCTGAGGCAGAAGGTTGAGGCCGTTGCACTCCAGTCTGGGTGACAGTGAGACTCCAACTCAAATAAATAAATAAAAATTAAAAAATAAAAAGCTAGAAATGATCTTTATGAGGAAGACATGTCAAAATCTGAGAAAGGCTGGAAACTAGGCCTCTTGCACCAAGCAGTTAACTAAGTTGTGAATGCAAGAGAAAAGTTCTTGAAGGAAGCTTGAAATGTGATTACAGCGAACACAGAAATGATAAAAAAGCAAAACAGTCTTATTACTGACATGGAGAAAGTTTTAGTGGCCTAGATAGAAGATCAACCAGCCATAACATTTCCTTAAGCCAAAGCCTAACCCAGAGTAAGGCTTGAATGAACTCTCTTCAATTCTATGAAAGCTGAGAGTGTTGAAGAAGTTCAGAAAAGAAGTTTGAAGTTGGAAGAGACCAGTTTATAAGGTTTGAGGAAAGAAGCCATCTTCACAGCACAGAAGTGCAAGGTGAAACAGCAAGAGCTGATGGAGAAGCTGAAGTAAGTTATACGGAAGATATAGTGAAGATAATTGATAAGGGTGACTACAATAAATAACAGATTTTCAACAAAGACAAATAGACATATCGGAGGAAGATGTTATCTAGGACTTTCATAGCTTGAGAGGAGAAGTCAATGCCCAGTTTCAAATCTTCAAAGAACAAACAATCTTGTAGCTATTGTAGCTGGTGACCTTAAGTTGAAGCTAATGCTCATTTATCATTCCAAAAATCTTGAGACTCTTAAGAATTATGCTAAATCTACTATGCCTATACTCTATAAATGCAACAACAAAGCCTGATGACAGCATGCTTACTGAATATTTTAGGTGCACTGTTGAGAACTACTGCTCAGAGAAAAACATTTATTTCAAAATACTACTGCTCACTGACAATGCCCCTATTCATCCAAGAGCTCAGGTGAACATGTAGGAGGAGATTAATGTTGTTTTCATGTCTGCTGACACAACGTCCATTCCGCAGCCCATAGATCAAGAAGTAATTTTTATTTTCAAGTCTTATTATTTATGAAATAGATTCAGTAAGGCTATAACTGTCATACACAGTGATTCTTCTGATGGATCTTTGAAAAGTCAATTGAAAGCTCTCAGCAAATAATTCACCATTCTAGATGGCATTAAGGACATTTTCATTCATGAGAGAGGTCAAAACATCAAATTAACAGGAGTTTCCAGGAAGTTGATTCCAATCCTCAAGGATAACTTTGAGGGATTCATGACTTCAGTGGAGGAAGTAGCTGGAGATGTTGTGGAACTAGCAAGTGGACTAGAATTAGAAAAGGCCTGAAGATGTGACTGAATTGCTGCAATCTCATAAGAAAACGTTAAAGGATACAGAGGTACTTCTTATAGATGAACAAAGAAAATGTTTTCTTGAGATGGAATCTACTTCTGGTGAAGATGCTGTGAACATTGTTGAGAAGACAAGAAAGAATTTAGGACACTCCAAAAACTTAGTTAACAAAGCAACAGCAGGCTCTGAAAAGATTGACTCCAATTTTGAAAAAAGTTCTACTGTGGGTAAAAATGCTAGCAAATAACATTGCATGGTGCAAAGAAATCTTTTGTTAAAGAAAGAGTAAATTGGCTGGGCTTGGTGGCTCAGCCTGTAATCCCAGTACTTGGGAAGGCTGAGGTGAGTGGATTGCCTGAGCCTGCGGGTTCGAGACCTGCCTGGGCAATTTGGCGAGACCTCATCTCTACAATAAATCAAAAAATCAGCCGGGCATGATAGCGCGTGCCTGTAGTTCCAGCTACTTGGAAGGCTGAGGTGGAAGGATGGCCAGAGCCCAGCAGGTCGAGGCTGCAGTGGCTGGGAGTGGCCACTGCACTCCAGTCTGGGTGACAGAGTGAGACTCCAACTCAAAAAAAAAAAAGAAAGAAAGATTAAATTGATGTGGCAAGCTTTACTGTTGCAGTAAGAAACTGCCACAGTCACCCCAACCCTCAGCAACCACCAACCTAATTAGTCAGCAGCCATCAACATGCAAACTAGACCCTCCACCAGCAAAAAAGATTATAACTACCTGAAGGCTCGATGATTTCTAGCCTTTTTTTTTTTTTTTAGCAATAATGCATTTTTAAATTAAGGTATGTACATTGTTTTTATAGATATAATGCTGTTACATACTTAGTAGACTATAGTATAGTGTAAACTTAATTTTTATAGGCACTGAACAACCAAAAGTTTGTGTGACTCCCTTTATTGTAATATTTGCTTGCTTGATTGATTGATTGCAGTGGCCTAGAACCAAAACCACAGTATTTTAGAAGTGTGCCTGTAAATGCTTATTATGGGCTGCATTTCACCTTCCAAAGTTTGTATTGTTGCCCTAACCCTTAGTATCTCAAAGAGGTGTTATATTTGGAGACAGGATCCCTAAAGAGGTGATTAAGATTATTTGATGTCAGCCGGGCTCGGTGGCTCAGCCTGTAATCCCACGCCTTTGGGAGGCTGAGGTGAGTGGATTGCCTGAGCTGCGGGTTCAAGACCTGCCTGGGCAACTTGGTGAGACCTCATCTCTACAATAAATCAAAAATTAGCTGGGCTTGGTAGCGCGCACCTGTAGTTCCAGCTACTTGGAAAGCTGAGGCGGAAGGATTGCCAGAGCCCAGCAGGTCAAGGCTGTGGTGGCCGGGAGCAGCCACTGCACTCCAGTCTGGGCTACAGAGTGAGACTCCAACTCAAAAAAAAAAAAAAAAATTATTTGATGTCATTAAGGTGGTCCCTAATCCAATATAACTGATATTCTTATAAAAAAAGAGGAGTTAAGACACCGATACTTAAAAGGAAGACCATGTAAAGACACAGGGATAAGATAGCCACCTGCAAGACAGGCAGAGAGGTCTCACAGGAGACTATCCTTGCTGACACCTTGACCTTGAACTTCTAGCTTCCAGAACTGTGACAAAATACATTTCTATTGTTTAATTTCACAGTCTTGTGGTATTTTGTTATGGAAGCTATAGCAAACTAATACAATGCTCAAAATATCTGTTAAATAAATTATTGACATCTACTAGCTTATTAACTGGTTCAGTAAAAGTGTGTATGTTGATTGATTACTATTAACTCATCTCCAAGGGTCAGATTGGATGCTTTCTTTCTTTTCAAAAAGTAGCAAGCCAGGCTGGGTGGTTCAGCCTGTAATCCCACGCCTTAGGAGGCTGAGGTGAGTGAATTGCCTGAGCCCGCGGGTTCGAGACCCACCTGGGCAACTTGGCGAGACCTCATCTCTGCAATAAATCAAAATATCAGCCGGGCGTGGTAGTGCGCACCTGTAGTTTCAGCTACTTGGAAGGCTGAGGCGGAAGGATCGCCGGAGCCCAGCAGGTCGAGGCTGCGGTGGCTGAGAGCGGCCACTGCACTCCAGTCTGGGTGACAGAGTGAGACTCCAACTAAAAAAAAACCCAAACAAACAAAAACAAAAATAAAAAGTAGCAAAATTTTGTTCAACTTGAACCCCATGATTTAATTGCAGGCAATGATGAAGGATTAGGAGGGTATGAAAACTAACATTGATTAATAAATAAATAAATTGATTAATGAATTATCACCTCCTTTTTGCCACACATGGGGCTGGGAGTTTTCCAGCAACTATTTAGATTAATCATCACTTACAATCTGTGAGACAGGTATTAATAACTACATGTTACAGATGGTGAAACTGAGACTCGGAGAGTTTTAATAACTTGCCTAGGGTCTGATGTCCTATCCAGTTTTTCAACAATCTAAAAATTGGTGTTTATACAGCACTTTTCTTTTTCTTGACCACTTTAATGTCTGTTGTTTCATTGGCTTCTCTCAGCAATTCTGTGATGCAAAAAACCCAGGTGATTTGCCCAGTGTCATATGCGCTTGCTTTATTTATTATTATTTTTAATTTAAATCCTACATGGAAATAGAATCTATGTAAAGAAGCATGTGGCTTATGGGACATGCCAGATAAAAGTACAAAGGCTGAATGTGTATTAACCATAGATAAAATAAATGGAGGAAATAAGAATGTTTCTGCATGAAAAGTCAACAATAATTTATTGTATAAATTAAAATAACTAAAATAGTGAAATTGGATTGTTCCTAACAAAAATAAATAATAAATACTTGAGATGTTGGATACCCCAATTATCCTGATGTGATTATTATATATTGTATGCCTATAACAGAACATCATATATACCCTATAAATATATACACCTACTACATACCCATATTAATGAAATATAAAAAAAAATTTTAAGACTGGACACAGTGGCTCACATCTGCAATTCCAGCACTTTGAGAGGTAAGGTGGGAGGACTACTGGACCACAAGAATTCAAGTCCAGCCTGGGCAATAAAGCAAGACCTTGTCTCTACAAAAAATAAAAAATATATGTACTAGCACATGCCTGTAATCCCAGCTGAGGTTGAAGGATTGCCTGAACCCAGGAGATCAAGGCTGTAGTTAGCCATGACTGTGCCACCGCACTCCAGCCTAAGTAATAGAGTGAGACCCTGGCACACACACACACACACACACACGTGCACACACAAAGAAGTTTTTAAAGGCACGCTTATGCCAGCAGTAGGCTGATAATCACATATTCTCTAAACTGAGTCCCATCCCTCACCCCCATCCCACATTGGCAATATCCAATACGGTCTCATTGTAGCTCTGTTTGTGTTCTGCTTAAGAAACAGATAAACTCCACAGCTTCTTAGCAAACTATGGGCAAGCTGTAACTTGTTCAGGTATACCGCCCCGTCACCCCTCCTCCTCATGTCTCCCCAGTCGAGCAGGGCTATTGAAGCCATCTGTGATTTCCCTCATTAAACCTCAGTTCTAGTCCTTAAAGTCACTCCATCGAGGCCGGTCTCAGTGGCTCAGCCTGTAATTCCAGCACCTTGGGAGGCCGAGGTCCAGTCTGTGTGACAGAGTGAGACTCCAAGTCAAAAAAAAAAAAAAAAAAAGTCACTCCATCAGTGAGGAAGAAATGCGGGGGCGGGGGGGGAATGGAGGGGAGGAAGAGAGGACATATGAAATGGACTAACCTGGAATCTGGGTGCCATAATCCTTCTACCCTCAGGGCCACCCTATTTTAAAGTGTTCTAGCTTACTCTGCCACTTCTCCAGTGCATCTCACTGAGTTTTTAGAATTGATTAAATAAACAAATTCAAGTACTTTAATTTGATCTATGAGCCCTTCTTTTCTGTCGCCTCTGGGGTAGCTTGCCTGGTATTATATTTGAGGCTGCAGTTACATCAAGGTAGCTTCCATACACAACACCTTCCATGGTATATCTGTCCATTTCTAAATCCTTGGTCATCATAACCCTGGGTTCTATTCCCACGGAACCTAGTAGAAAAGCATATACTCCTGAAAGAAGAGACTTCCCCCTTCCAAAAGCAGCGCCTAATGGAATTTTTGGTCCCATACAAAGTCTGATTTTGGCTCTTCATGTATTAATACTTCAAAGATACACATACTTGAATCGATATTTAAGTCACACATATAGAATGAAGTATGTTGAAAGTTGTCAGAATGATGTGAGACCTTGCCCCACTCCTACAGATCCAGAGCTCTGTCTGACTACATTTCTCCTCTGTAAGTTTCAGAGACTTCATCTGAAAACTGAAGATGAATTTTACGATCTCTGGCCTTCCCATCTGGAAGTAGGAGGGGAGCAAAAAAACAACAGTTAAGCCATTTACTGAATTAATTCTGTATCTGGCACTATTCTAATTCTCACAGCAGTCCTATGAGGTAGACAATAAAATTATCCTTGCTTTACCAAGTCACAAAGATATTAAATGGTTTGCTTAAGATCACACAACAGGATATGGGCCGAGCTGGGATTTGAACCCAGGACAACTGCTTCTTTTGTTACTATTTATGTTACCTCAGTGCTTGACAGGAATGGGTTTTGTATGGTGTGATATAGTGGCAGTGCTAGGAACACAGTGTCCTTCCTAATCCTTTTTATGTCATTGCCTCTCTACTGCAGGGTGGTAGAACAAGAGTGATAAAAAAGATAACAGAGAGCACATAGCAGAGGCTAAGGGAAGCTTTTCTAAATGGACAGACAAATGAATGAGCAAGCAGCACACTGGGCATCCCAAAATCTGAGAAAAACACTTGTCAGTGCGAGGATAAGCCAAGAAGAACTTCACAGAGAAGATGGCAACAGAGCACAGTCTTCAAGAATGAGCCAAATGAAGGGAGAAAGAACTCTTTTTCTATGGGGCTATAAGCCCCCAGGTAAGTGAGTTTCTCTGCCCATTCCCACCATGGTTGTGTCCAGTTTCACGGCTCCCATCCAAATGCCTCACACCACAGGAGGCTTGACCTTCAATGTTACAGAGAAAGCGAGGCCTTTGGGTAGATATATCCCTTAGCACCTGCTGTACCTTCCAACTTACCAGCTGCTACAACCACCTGTTCTACTTGACTTCACCACAGTGGAAAAAGTGTCTTTCCCTCACAATGTATTTATTTCCCTATGTCCCAAAGCCAATCTCCACTCCTCCTCAAGGAGCTCGTGGCGATGATCCCCATGTTCTTTTTAAACCATCTTCTCTTCTTACTGTCTACAAGCTCCCCTGGAAAGTACTGTGAATCCCAGATGTCAGCTTCCAGTTAAGTGAAAACTGTCTTCAGACCCAGGTCTCCATGCAGTCCTATTCCCCGAAGCCCAGCTCTGTTGAACATCTATCTCGGTGTCACTGTTCCCCCTTTATATCTGATTTTCCTTCCAGTACATCTGACCCTTCAAGAATTATACCAACTTTATTTTTTTGTTGTAGAGACAAGTCAGAGTGTCATCTTTGACTCTTTACTCCAATATCTAGTAATCTTGACATTTAGAGTGCTAACATCTCTTGAATCTGCTACCGCCTATATCAGGAGTCTACAAACTGCAACACATGGGCCAAATCAGGCTCATGACATATTTCTGTAAATAAAGTTTTGCTGGAACACAGTCAAGCCCATTCATTGACATATCATCTTTGGCAGCTTTGGTACCACTTGGGTAGAGTTTAATAGTTGTGACTAAGACTGGATGGCCCAGAAAATTTAAAATATCTCCTATTTGACCTTTTACAGAAAAAGTTTGCCAATTCCTTTTATCTATTTTATCTGGAACGTCCCTCATTTAAGCCTTTAACATTCTCATTCACCTCAATCATTCATCCAACAAATATTTGCTGAGCACCACTTAGGTACCAAGACATTGTCCTACAAGTGACGTTTTGAAGTTTCTAAAGCAGTGAAAAAATATAAACACAAGGATGTTTCTGTTTCTAGAAATGGACACTTGAGGGACCTCCTGCCTGAAACTCCCTTCTCCTAGATGACTAAGTGGCTCCCTCACTTCTTTGAGCCCTCTGCTCAGAGTCATCTCATGAAGCAGGCTTCTCTGTCTAAGCTGTCTAACATGGCACCTGTCGCCTTTATCGCTGCCTTCCCTTTCTTCTTCGTACTTCCATCACCTGCCATATTATACACCTGTCTGTTTTTCTTTGTCTTTTGTCATTAGAACAGAGGTGCTGTTAGTTTTGTTAAGTGTTTTCCTCACCTCCTCCCGCCCACGATCTCAGGTCAGCTAAACTGCCCACGTTGCTTCTGACCATGTGGAATAAAATGCAATGGAGTGGATTTTAGCAGGAGTGAAAGGCAGTCCTAGGATACAATATGAAGGCCCGTTACATGCCTACCTAAGGAGAGTGGGTTTACAAAGCCACATGTAAGATGTACCTAAATTCACAGCTTTACCAGACAGCAAGAGCCCTGGAGATCAAGACAAAGAAAACTTGGAGCCCACGCCTAGTCTTCACTCAAACAATCTGAGCCCGAGCCAAGTAATTTCATGTCTCTTGGTCCTATCTATCAAGACTGGCTTGCACTGTTGGTCTAAGACTTATAAAAGTGCTTCTAACTCTAGAGAATCCTTGGGGCCTTCCTGGGGACAGAATCCATTTACTGAACTCTTAGGAAGATAGAGTATATCATAGTATAGATGGTATATTACACACACAAATACAAATTGATATTGGATATTTCTTTTTCAAATTCTGTTCCTCTTACTAGCTTTGTGACCTTGGGCAAGTTGCTTGACTCTTTTTGCCAAGTATCTACATCCGTACAATAGGGATCAAGATTACCCCTACATGTAGGGCAGTGATGTAAAATAGTCTTCCTGAAGCCTGAAACCTCATGTGGTACATAGTAGTTCCTCAAGAGACATTAGCTAGGAGCTATCACCACTGTCATTTGTTAAAATTGTATCTCCTTTTGGCCACAACATCCTACTGTATTAATCTTCTCTTCCCCAGTTTACCACCTCCCAAATTCTTTCTACTCTGAATGTAGAACAATTTCCCTCTTTTTTGTTTTTCTCCAACTAATCCATGCCTTCGGGGGTTTCACCCCCAAGAGGCTAATCAAAGGAATTTCCTAGAAACCAAGTCCCCCTTAAGACAATTTTAGTACCAGCTGTAAATAATGCTTTTGTTCACACAGCTACATAAGCACTTTTGTAACTGCTCTTGCTTTTGTATACACATATCTGCTTTGTTACATAAGA
This sequence comes from Carlito syrichta, assembly GCF_000164805.1. Taxonomy (NCBI): domain Eukaryota; kingdom Metazoa; phylum Chordata; class Mammalia; order Primates; family Tarsiidae; genus Carlito; species Carlito syrichta. The sequence continues at coordinate 398,344 of NW_007246600.1, forward strand.
TTTGGCTTCAGCTTTAACTCTCAGAAGAAAGACAAAACCTCCTGATCTTGAGAATCTGATTTGAATCACTCCCTCCATTTCTGGAAAAGTAGAGAAGCCTGAGCTCTTACTGAATCTAGAAGCCCAGTCAGAGCTTCTCAGAGGAGCCAACTCACCGCCTGCCATACGTGGAAACCCAGGAAAGGCGACTCGGGGCACAGAGGCAGCTGCAATACCAAGGGTGGAGACATAAAAATAGCAAAAGCTGCCAGTGGGGAACATTCCTGCAGCATGTTTGCATTTTAAAAAGGGGCTTCCAAGGGAGACTTTGCTTCCCACAAAACAAAGAACAGTAAACAGGAGGTGGCAGCATCGTCAGGGGAGGTCTTCAGAGAAGGGCTTACCTGGATTCTTAAAAATCACCAAACCCTTGACACAGCCCAGTTTCTTACAAGGGAGCATAACCAAGATTGGGAAAGACTGGAAATAGCTACAGCAGACAAGAAAAACGTCCTCTTATATCACACAGTGTGATAAATCCTGATATAATCTCAGACTGGGAGGTTCCTAATCTTTTTAATTTTTTTTCTTGCATTTATAGAATCATGGATATATATTTTCCTTTCAGCTTTCTAAGGTGGGAAAGAACTTTAGCAACCTAAATCGGTCATCATGTTTTGCAGAAGGCAATAAACTCAAAGAGCTAAAGTGATTTATTCAGGGCCACACAACCCGGGAGGAAGCAGGGTCAGGACTAGTGGGCTGGTCCAGGTCTCTCAGGGATTGGGAATCTCCAGACCCAGTGTCTTTTTTTCTTTTATTTTTGTGGATTAAGAAAGGCAGATTTATTAAAGGAAAGATATGTTGTGAAGGACATAACAGGCAGGACAATATCAAGAACGCTGTCTGCTCTGGTCCAGTGTCTTTAAAATAGATACTCTTCCCCTATCACTTGGGGTTATTGTAAATATCCCCTCTCCCAGATTACAGAATTCTATTTTCTTTGATGCCCACACCAGCTTTAGAGCAAATTCTTGCCTCAGCTTGTAGAAGAAGAGATCTAGTTTCAGAGTTCAGAAGACCTGTGACCAGGTAACCATGAAGGGTGCCTGAAGGATCCAGAAGTCAAATGCAGATAAGATACTTTCACTTCCAACCCCAGGCTGAAGTCATGTGACCTGAGGCCAGGAATCTCCCTGCTTCCAAATATTATCCTTTGCCCTGTCCTACCCAGAGATCTGAAAACCTGCTATAATCTTTTGCACAACAACCCTGAGTGAGAGTGGGCGCCTCCTCAAATTTTGCTTGCTGGGCTCATTATTCCTGGCCCTGCTGTCTCCACTTTTTGCCTTTAAGCATCAGAATGATCTTTCCAGAATTAAAATTGGCATCACTGCCTCTGCTTAAACCCTATCACTTAATTCCTTTGTCACAGGATAAAGACCACATTCCTGCATTTAGTATATGAATCTGTATAGTATCCAGTACAAGAATCTCAGTCTACAGGATGTGAAGAAGCCAATTTATAGACAAATTTTGATCAGCCTGTGATGCCCTAATAATTTGACTATTCCAATACAGAGGTGTACATTTCTTCTTCTCTTGAGAAAAGAGAAGTTACTGTTTATGCTTTAATTATTTTCTCTGTAAAAAATAACATAGAAGCCGGGCTCGGTGGCTCAGCCTGTAATCTCACGCCTTTGGGAGGCTGAGGTGAGTGGTTTGAGCCCGCAGGTTCAAGACCCGCCTGGGTAGCGAGACCTCATCTCTACAATAAATCAAAAAATCAGCCGGGTGTGGTAGCGCTTGCCTGTGATTCTGGCTACTCAGAAGGCTGAGGCAGAAGGATCGCCGGAGCCCAGCAGGTCGAGGCTGCGGTGGCCGGGAGCAGCCACTGCACTCCAGTCTGGGTGACAGAGTGAGACTCCAACTCAAAAAAAAAAAAAAAAAAACCACAGAAAAGAAATGCAACAGTGCTGGACCCGTGAATGTCATCCTTAATATTGTGTCAGCCAATATTGATGGGCCTGGCCCAACTCAGCAGGAACTGAGAACTGACACCCCAATTCGGGGGGGAGGAACTCACAGCCCTCCAGGTCTCCACCCCACCCTAGCCTTGTGTCATTCAAGTTTCCTGTCTGGTCCCCAGGGGTGTCTGAGTTTGTGACTCCTGATAGAGGTCCCCTCCATCTGCAGCCTCCATTCTCCCCACTTCCTGCCTCCCATTTTGAGCAAGACTACGCAGCTTGGGTTTCCTCCATGTGTTTTCAGACTGAACCTGAGCTTTGCTCATCCACAGCACTTGAAGCAGTGCATTCTTTGCTGCTGATCCCACTGGATAAAAACACCATACTCCAGCCCAGCTAGAGACACAACTTAGCCATTTCTATAGATAATACCAGCATGTGGTCCAGCGTTAAGTACATAGGAAAGCTCAACACGTGTATTAAGAAATAAACTGAGAGGCTAACATAACTAGTGCACTGCCATGGATTTGTATCCTTTCTTGGTGGCTGGGGGTGATGGTTCACGCCTGTCACAATGACACTTTGGGAGGCTGAGGTGGTAGGATCAACCTGAGGCAAGGAGTTTGAGACTAGCCTGGACAACATAGTGAAACCTCTGTTTCTATTTTTAAAAAATTTATATATATGTATATATAAATATCTACACACAAAACAAAAAAGGAGATATCTAGATAGATAGGTAGGTAGGTAGGTAGATAGATAGATGGATGGATAGATAGATAGATAGACAGACAGATAGAGATATCTTTCAGATTCAGAAAAGTCTGCATTTTTCAAACAGTAACACCAGACTGTGTCCAGTACTAGAAAAGAGCCTGAGTTTGGAGTGAAATCTAACTGAACTCAAACCCGCCAGTCACACTTATTTATGACCATGGGCTAGTCCCATAGTCTCTCTGTGTCATTAGTTTTCTCACCTTGGAATCAAACATGAGTCAGTCTAAGTGTTATGAAAACATATATCCATACAATGACTTGCATATAGATAGTCAAAAAGCTTCATTCACAGTAGCCAAAAACTGGGGGAAAAAAAATGTCCATTGACAAGTGAATTGTTATACCAACTACGGTGTGACCCATGCATTGGAACATTATGCAGCAATAAAAAGTGAATCACTGACATACGCTACAATATGCATGCATCTCAAAGGCATTATGCTGAGTGAAAGAAAATGGATGTATGTGTGATTCCATTTATATAAATGTAAACCAATCCATAGGGACAAAAAGCAGTTCAGTGGTTGCATGAGCCCAGGGGTGGAGAGAGGAATAAACTTGAAAGGGGCTTGAGGAATTTGGGGGAGACAACGAATGTATTCTGAGTCACGATTGTGGTGGTGGTTTCATAGATGGATGCCACTGTCAGAACTCATCGAGTTGCGCACTGTAAATGCATGTTGTTTATTGTGCAAAAATAATTCCTCAATAAATCTGAAAAGAAAAAAATTTAAATATAACTGACATTCAGCAGATTGCAATAGTAATGAATACGATATCTCTGCTTTTTTAAAATCTTTGCAGTAATTCTTATTTAAAATGTGTAAAAGAACAGGGGTATCTGCACGATGAATGCTTGTATAACCAACTCTGAATTGTACCCCACAATTTGAAAATAAAAAAAATTTATAAAAAATAAATAAAATGTGTAAAAGAATCAGTATTAAGGAAGGACAGTATAGCAGTTATTTGACATTTTTCCATGCAGTCCTGACAAAGTCCATTGTAACTTTAAATTTAGTACAGCAAGGTATATATGCACACCACACATGCATGATATAAAAATAGTCAATAAATGCCTTAGTTAATGACCTGAAAGAAAAGAGAAAGAAAGAAGCACAATCCAATGCCTGCCATGTCTAGACGACTGTCAGTATAAATGGCCCTGGCATCTAGAGAGGAGGTCTCCGCAAAGTCAGCCCATCTTGACTGACCTATGGCTCTGGATCCCAGGACTTCTCATCCACCTCCCTCATTTTTTGTTCCTCACACTTGCATGGCCTCTTCCTTTCTGTGTGCCCAGCAGACACTGGCATCATTGCTTCCCTCTCAGGTTCTAATTTTTCTCCGAGTGTCTAGGAGACAAGATTTCCCCATAAGGGACAATTAGAAAAGCCTTCATAGTAAGCGATAAGAGGGGGACAGTGGGGGGAAGGTGAGAGTGGGCACCATCCTTTATCTTAATGGCAAATACCAAACACCTTTTTCCTGCAGTTCACTCTTGACCTCACTCAGCAATTTCATTCAGCTTTTCGATCATTATCTTCATAGGCATCTACCAGCCATTTACTAAAATGCAGTAAGTGAGGTGATCATTTTTCTAAAGATAAAAATGACATCTCTATTCTCTTTGTCTCTTGCTCTTAAAGCTGATGCTTGACTGTTATTTTAACTCTAGCTCTTTTTGGCTCTCTGGGATGCCTCAGTGTTCTGGCTTTGTCTGTAAAGGTTTGGGAAACAAGGTGTTAAACCATCAACTGGAGAGTTTGATCACTGCAAACCTAGATTCCTGGTAGTTCAGTGCAAATGAAAACAGCAAGTTTCTTTTAGCCTTAATTATCTGTGTAATTACTTTAGCCCAAATAGATACAGGCTCAGAATCTCATGAAAGGTGGTTTTTTTTCTCTCCCAATTCATCAGTGTCATTGTCAGTAACATTTATTGTGTGCCAACTGTATGAGGCAACCCTGCATTAAATATTCAGAGGTACAGAGGAGACTTATTATAGATGCCACTCGTGAACCTCTTAATAACTTAACTGCAGAAACAAGATCATTGGCATACCTGATGTGTACCAGGCAGTACACCAGCTTCAAGGATACAAGGACATGTAGCCTGTGGACTTAATGAATTTGTGGTCTGGTAGGTAAAAACAAGTAAGACAAAGAAGGACAGGGGCTACATAAGTGATTAGTTTTGTGATACTGACTTGTAAGTTTGGTAGGATTCCAGGGAAGAAAGAGTCAAGGTAGAGGAGCTATCGGCCAGCAAACATTTGATGAACAATTACTCGATGCTAGGCTTTTGCCCATCAATCATCCCAGACTTTAAGTGAGACTCTTTAATCACCCAAAATCATGCTGCATCCTGAGCTGGGAGCTAACTATCTAATAATCCGAGGACAAACAAGTAAAGGGATATCCGTGCATTATAAACAAGTCACTGCCATCCAGGTGGACAGTCATTTTCCACGTTTGTGGTTCTTTATATTGCCCTCTTTTAAGGCAATGATGGGCCCGTGCTAATGTTCAGTCATAACTCTCTTGTATGTCTTCTACAGGACACAGAAAGGCAAGTCTATCAAATTTCTATAGTAGAAGCATAGCAAGTAAGCCAGTAGAAACTGGAAACAGAGAGTTTGGGCAAAAGATTTTGCTAGGGGTGTATTTTTTTTTTTCCATTTTTGGTGTGGTCTACCTTCTGGAAAGAAGAATACCAACTTTTGTTTAACAATGTTACAGTCTGCTAATCCCATTTGTTGCCTGTGGACAGGAAGAATCATCACGTGGTGATGTTTATGGTCTCAGATCTGTAGGAGACATTTTTCCCTCAAGATTCTTCTCTGACACAGACACTAATATATTAACTCTCATTGAGAAATATTGTCCACAGTGCCCTCATTGGCATGACCAAGGCCTTCCCTTGCTCCAACTTGCCCAAGAAACCATATTCTAATTAGAAGGTAATGGGTGAGCATGCATTACAACAAAATGAGTTTGCCAAAATATCAGAGTGTTTAACCAGTTTATTTAAATGCAGATATTTTACAATAAAAGTCATCATCCCACCAAGACCTGAACACACAAATGTGAGTTTTTGGGGCTTGTTTTTATTTGATTTTTATTTTAAAGACGTGGGTTACAATTCAGGATTAAGTAACTAAGTGGTCACCGTGCAGGTAAAGTTGGGACCTCCTTTTGGTCCCCACTTCACCTGGTTTAAGGATGGGTACCCTAATAGATGCTATGCGTACCGCCCCCTCCATCAATGTCCCACTACTGGCAATCCCTTTCTTATAGTATTGCAATAAATGTTCAGGGTCTATTCATGAATGAGTGCATGTAGGTCTCAGATCTTTGTTCTGTGATAGATCACTGGGACTGTTTTCAGAGGAGCACTGTTGAGTTTTCTCTGGGACTCCTCAATTCACCATGGATCTTCCATTCAGTGAAGGCACAGACTTGGCTTATGGCTTAGCCATCATTCTCTCTCTTTAAGAAGACGTTGAACATTTCTGTTATAATATGCACAACTGTTCATTATACATTTGAACTTTTAGAGGGCACTTCTATTTTCCCTCTTTCCAAATTTGTGGGATATCACATCGCAGACATCAAACAGCAAAAATAAGAAATAAAAAAATTCCCATTGGTGTTATGGGAGCTGGAATCTCAACATGGTGGTTAGAATGGCAGAGCTGGAGTGGAAGGACATTCCAATGATGAATAAGGAAATGTAAAAAATGGGATATAAACTTGAAGGACTTCTGCCATCTCTGGTCTATTCTTAAACATAGTATAATACCTCTGGGCCTTTGGTCTATATTGGCTTTTTTGGAGGTTGTGGATGGGGGCTGAGACAACTTTGGTCAGTTTTTCCAGTTTCAAATACCTATATTTATTTATTTATTATTTATTTTTAGTTGCAGTCTCACTCTGTTACCCAGGCTGGAGTGCAGTGGTATGCTCACAGCCACGCCAGCATCGACCTGCTGGGCTCTGGAGATCCTGCCACCTCAGTCTCCAAGTTGCCAGAACTATAGGTGTGTGCTACCACTCCCAGCTAATTTTTTATTTTATTGTAGAGACGAGGTCTCGCCAAGGTGCCCAGGCTGGTCTGGAACCTGCGGACTCAGGCAATCCACTTGCTGTGGCCTCCCAAAGTGCTGAGATTACAGGCTGAGTCCCGAGCCCAACCCTTATTCTTTTTTAAATCTCTTAATTTCCAGGATGAAATGGTGGGAAGCACTAGGAGGAAAAAAAAAAGATAAGAAGGAAAGAAGAAAGGAAGACTGCAGTAGCCATCAAAAACCTAGATTCAAATCCTGCTACCACTGCCTATTTGACTTGCACAAAATGTTTTTCTACTTTTCCAAACCTTGAATTTCTCCTTCAGGAGAATGAGAATAGTACCTATTTCTCAAGATATTCATATGTAGGATTGACCGAGAATATATATATAAAAGCCAAGAACAGAGCAGTAACCAATAAGATGTCCAGCAAATCAGATATGAAAACCTAGCTAAAACAGTATCACAAGAGTAAAGGCTGACTGCGTAAAGGCTGACCTGACTCCTTCAGCCATGAGTGGCTATCTACCTCCATGCCCTATTCCCATGGCATACTCCCCAACACTCACCAAGCCCCACTATTCTCTGTAGGTGCCTGTCCGTTACCAGACTGAGAGATCCTCAGTGGCAAGTGCCAGTTCATGCACAGTGGCACTGTCCCTTACACAAATAAGATTTTCTTTCTTTCTTTCTTTTTTTTTTTGAGTTGGAGTCTCACTTTGTCACCCAGACTGGAGTGCAGTGGCACACTCCTGGTCACCGCAGCCTCGACCTGCTGGGCTCCAGTGATCCTTCCGCCTCAGCCTTCCAAGTAGCTGGAACTACAGGCGCACGCTACCACGTCCGGCTAATTTTTTGATTTATTGTAGAGATGAGGTTTCGCCAAGTTGCCCAGTTGCCCAGGTGGGTCTCGAACCCGCAGGCTCAGGCAATCCACTTACCTCAGCTTCCCAAAGCGCTGGGATTACAGGCTGAGCCACCAAGCCCGGCTACAAATAAGGTTTTCATAAATATTTATAAGAGGAATGAACACATATCTTCAAAATTGCAAGACCCAACTCATAAAACGGAAGTGTTATTATCATTCCTGATAAGGGAAATCTTTCCCACACTGTGTGATCTTTTTATTTTCTAAAGTAACAGCAGATATGGCATTTTGGATTTGGAGTCTTCAGTTTCCAGAGGCCTTTACAATGTGCCTCATTAGGGCAGGTCTCACTAATGTAAAAACACCCAGGAAGAGACTCATTTGTATAAAAACAACACTACCTATTAGTTCCTTCATGTCTTCCTTTTACGGGGTGAAGGAGTAGAGCCCTAACTCTTTACTGATATAAAAAACCAGATTCCTCCACCCCCACAGTTTTTCAAAGACTAAAGTCATTTATTACTTTCTGTCATCAATTATAATTTTGCAGCAGAAATTGTTTTATTTTGCTTGTGTTCAAGAAAATTTTAGAAATTCTAAGCTGGTTTCTTTCATGTGTGTACAGAAAAAAAGAAAAGAAAAGAAAGGGCATTTGGGGAGGAGCATGTAAGAAAAGAATAAAGAAGGTGTTTGAAAAGAAATCAGAGCTCAGACTGGCTCTAAATGCTTCACCCTGAAGGCCAGAGCAGAATCAGGATTTAATATTAATGGATAATTTGTTCAGAGTCTTTTTCTTTATTTTAGCTTGAGAAGAATACAATGAAATAAGCTCAGTGGATTTTTCCACTAATATTATTAAATATAATTTTAAGTTAATAAAATGCACAGATTTTAAATGTAGTTTAATAGGTTTTATAAATGCATATACCCTTGTAACTACCATTCCTATCAAGACATAGTACATCTTTATTTTCTCAGGATGTTCCTGCATGTACATTTATTTTCTATCACCTCTCACACCCTGCTCCCAAATCAGTGGATCTTAATATTTTGGACTCTGTGGATTGTTTCTCCGTATCTGATGAAAGCTACAGATCTCTCCTCACTGGGGAAAGGCACTGGAGGCATGTGAACAGATCCCAGGTTAAGAAACCCACGCAAATTTTTATCAATTCTTTCATTTATTTCAAAATCTATGTTGAGCACTAGTTGGGTACTTTGGGATAGATGTTGCATAGGCAGCAGATTAAAAAAATGACATTTAAAAAAATTCTTATGCAAGGAGGAAGGTTATAAACAAGAAAGCACAACGCAGAGTACTAACCACTATACGATCTCTACAATAAATAAAAAATCAGCTGGGCGTGGTAGTGTGCGCCTGTAGTTCCAGCTACTTGGAAGACTGAGGCGGAAGGATCGCTGGAGCCCAGCAAGTCGAGGCTGTGGTGGCCGGGAGCGGCCACTGCACTCCAGTCTGGACGACAGAGTGAGACTCCAACTCAAAAAAATTAAAATAAAAAATAAAATAAAAAAGTAAACAAGGAAGCAAACCGATCAGACTATAACAATTGATGATAAAGAGCAGCATAAAGAAACAAATGTATAGATGTGAATTTTAGGTACAAGGAAGGCCTCTCTGGGGAGATGACCATGCAGTAGAAACTTGAGGATGAGTGGAATCCAGCTATGCCAAGAGGGAGAAGGGAACTTTCCAGCAGAGACAACTGTCTGACTGCCGCCCTACATGAATCACCTTCCCTTCCCCTCCACCTACAAAAATTCTATTTTCCAGATAGATGGATTGTCAGTTCTGTCCATTGACAAAGTAGGCCAAGTACTAAAAGAAAATTTACATTTTCACAGAACATTAATTGCAGTTCCTATGAAGAGAGTTTTTCCAGTTCTCTATTGGCTGTGCAACAAGTCATCCCCAAATCTAACGGTCTAAAGCAAGAATAATAATTTTATGATTTCTCATTATTTTTGTGGGCTAGAAATTCAGGAAGGCTTTGGCTGGATAATTCTGTCTCAGGGAATCTCGTGAAAGTACAGCTGGGCTGTACAATAGAAGTGAATGACCAAGAGATGGCAAGACATCTCTTTGTTAATATGGTCTTTGGGATTCTTCATGCAGTTTCTGTGAATAAACTACTTTGAATTTCCTCACAGCATGGGTCCCACAGCAGTTGGACTGCTTCCCTCATGGTGGAAGTTTTCAGGAGTGAATATTCTGGCAAGAAAAACAGGAGCTAAATTGCCTTTTGTGACATAGAAAGTCACACAGTGTCACTTTAACTATGCTCTATTTGTCAACCAGTCAAAATATTTCAAGGGGAAGACACATATGCTTGATAGGAGAGTAGCAAGATTCCAGAAGAGCATATGGGGTAGTAGACATTGCAATCATCTTTGAAAGTACAATAAGCCATGAGTAGACTAGAAAGAGGGGAATGAAGAAACTCCAAGGAGGGTGAGGGACGATGAACGGATGCCAATAAAGACATAAAAGCAGGTAAGAGGTGTGTACATTGATCAGAAGGTTCATGAAATGAAGGGGAAAGTATCAGTCTGGATATTTTCAGTCACCAAATAAGTAAATAAATAGGAGAGAGTGTGTGAGAGATAAAACTCTTATTTAAACAGATTAAACAACAGGAAGTATTTTCTTACATCACAGGAAACTCAAAGGTAGACCATCAGTGGTTGAGTCAATAGTGGTTTTAAAATGCCATTTTTACCCAAGTTCTTTCCATGACTCAGCTTTTCCATCTTCAGCATGCTGGACTTTCTGCAAGATAGTTCCATTTTAGTTTCAAGGTGGCTGCCACAGATCTGGGCATTATATGCATATCTAGCATTGTCCAGAGACAAATAGAAACTACTTTTTCCACAAGATATTTTTCTTAAATGTGAAAAAATCCTGAGCAGACCTCTCATCATATCTCATGGACCAAATCTAGGTTTCATACCTTGCCTCCAGCAATCCCTGGAAAAGGGAATGAATAGATTTTTTGTTTTGTTTTTTTGAGTTGGTGTCTCACTCTGTCACCCAGACTGAAATGCAGTGGCACACTCCTGACCACCGCAGCCTTGACTTGCTGGGCTCCAGTAATCCTTCCACCTCAGCCTTCCAAGTAGCTGGAACTACAGGTGCACACTACAACGCCCAGCTCATTTTTGATTTATTGTAGAGATGAGGTCTCGCCAAGTTGCCTGGGTGGGTCCCGAACTAGCAGGCTCAGGCAATCCACTTGCCTCGGCCTCCCAAAGTGCTGGGATTACAGACTGAGCCACCTAGCCCCACCATGAATGGATTATTATGATTGACTTAGGACATCCTACATCACATGAGAGGTGGGTGAGAAAGTAAGAGGAAGCATCACTGACAGTGAGAAGATGATGGGCCAATGAATTTGGGGTCTTGATAAAATCAAATGCTTGCTAAATTGAGATTATAGAAAAAAGTTAAAAGGACAGGAGATGGGTAGAGACAGATGCTGGAAATCAAGGTTGTAACAAGGTATAGGATGTGACTATAACAGCGGGAGAGTAAGATGTGTGAAGAAAAAGTATATGGGGTTCAAAAGATTGAGTAACCAAGAAACCAAGAGACACATGATCCACGTGAATATTAAAGTTACCCAAAAGGAGACAGGAATAATGGTGGAGAAGTGTTCTACTTGAAAGGATGAAATGGCAGAAAATATTAAACACTTTGCTATGATACCTATAGCTTTTATATGTCTTATATGAAGACTTTAATGGCCTATGGTGGTACAAACTTAAGAGATAAGTTGATGGAATCAGAACTTCAGCAGTCTACAAGTATTCATTGAGTCCTTCCACTTTATAGTAAGACTAATTTATCTAAGTAATTGACTGAATCTCTTTAGTATGCTTTCTAAGATCTTCTAATGTTTCTCAGTGCCATCAGGACAAAATACAAATTCTTTAACATGAATTAGAAGGCTTCTTAATGTATCATCTTTGTCACTAATTCTAGTTTGGGTGGTTTCTTCAAACTCTTGATCATACATCCTTATTGGAAAAATGATTTCAAACATGCATTTCCAGTATATATCTATTTACATGCTACTATATTAATATGTTGTTTTATGGCAATACATATACAATAGAAATTAAAAATAAAACAGATAAGTCATGTGAGTAGCTATGATATAGAAAGTAAAATAACTGTCTTTGAAACCAACAAATATGCAATTATAATTTGAGACTTTAACATCGATTTCTCACCATTTGATATAACAATTAGATTAAAAAGTTAGTAAAGATATAGAATAATCAGCCGGGCTCGGGGCTCAGCCTGTAATCCCAGCGCTTTGTGAGACTTAGGTGAGTGGATTGCCTGAGTCCATGGGTTCGAGACCCACCTGGGCAAGTTGGTGAGACCTCATCTCTACAATAAATCAAAAACTAGCCAGACATGGTAGTGCACGCCTGTAGTTCCAGTTACTTGGAAGGCTGAGGTGGAAGGATCACCGGAGCCCAGCAGGTCGAGGCTGCAGTGGCCAGGACTGGCCACTGCACTCCAGTCTGGGTGACAGAGTGAGACTCCAACTCAAAAAAAAAACAAAATAGAATAATCAAGAAACTATCAACATCTATCAACAGATCTGTCAACAACATTATCAGCAACTATTAACAAAACAATGCACCTAATGCACACCTATAAAATGCTCCATCCAACAATAGCAGAATACTTATTTTATTCAAGTGCCTTGAGAACATACACCAAGACAAATCATATTCTGGGTCATAAAACAAACCTCAACAAACTTAAAAATCTTGAAATCATATACAGTGTATTTTCCAGCCACAGCATAAACAAACTAAAAATTAATAAATAGAAAAAAAATCCAAACACTTAAAAACTCAACAACACACTTCTAAATAACTCATGAGTCAAAGAAGAACGTCTCAATGGAAATTTTAAATATATATACAATTAAATAATGATAAAATACAACACACCAAAATTTGTGGGACACAGCTAAAGCAGCGCAAAAAGGGAAATGTATAGCACTATATGCAGACACTAGAGAAGACAAGGAGTTCCAAATCAATAATGAGAGCTCGCACCTCAAAAAGTAGAAAAAGAAGGTCAAAATAGACCCAAATCAAGTAGAAAGAAGAAAATAATAAAGATAAAAGCAGAAACCATCAGAACTGAGAACAGAAACAATAAAGAAAATAAATTAAACAAAGAAATAGTTCTCCAAAAAGACCAACAGACTCAATAAACTGCAGCAAGACTGACAAAACAAAACAAAAAAGTCAGTAGATAGAAATTACCAATATCAGGAGCAAAACAGGAGCCATTACAGACTATGTGGAGACAAAGGATAAGGAAAAGAAAAATTATGACCGATTGTACACATGTACATTTGTTACAGTTTGAACGTTTCTACAAAAACTCATGTTGAAATACAAGTGTCAATGTAACGATGATGGAAAGTGTTTTTAAGAGGTGTTGGGTTGTTAAGATAGAATAATACCTTTAACATGAGGCTGGGTTAGTTCTTGCGGGAATGGATTGATTCCCAAGAGTGTGGGTTATTGGACTGTCAAGTGGCCTCTCATATTGTGACCCCTTGGTATGTCCACTTCCCCTTTCACTTCTCTGACATGCTGTGATGCTGTAGAAAGCCCTCACCTGAAGCTGAGCAGATTCTGGTGCCATGTTTCTTTCTGGCACCCAGAATTATGACCCCAATAAACCTTTTTTCTTTATAAGTTGCCCAGTCCCAGGTATTCTGTTATATATAGCATCACAAAATGAGCTAAAGCAACATCAGGATAACTTCTAAAAAATGAATCAATTCCTTGAAAAACAAACCATCAGCAGTTAGGGTTACTACTCCAGAGTGGGGAATAAAACAGGAGATAGCTAGAGAAAGGCTAGGCAAACGGACAGGAGGAGCCTCTGGTAACAATGTAGTGAACTCCCAGCAGGCCTCTCAGGCTCAGTTGATAAACAAGCTCCCTGTGAACCTCAAGGTAGAGCTTAAGTACTCACTGCTGGGATTGAAAAGCAACCAATCAGCTCACCTATTAATCCTCTACCTCCTGCCGATTGGTCCTTAGTACTGGCCAATCAGAACAGCTAAGTGCGAACCAATCAGCTCACAGCTAGTGCTAGCCAATCGACTTGGACTTAGGGCTATACAAGCACCAGGTTTTGACTCCAGAGGTGGGCAACCCCTTCAGGTTCCCTCCCACTGTGGGAGGTTTTCTGTCCTCTCAGTAAAGCCTGCTTTCTCACTTAACAAAAGAAAAAAGAAAAACACAAACCATCACAACTCATCCAACATTAAATAGATGTGTGTGTGTGTGTATGTGTGTATGTATTTATAGATGCAAAGTCCCGCTCTGTTGCCCAGATTGGAGAGCAGCGGTGCAATCATAGCTTACTGCAGTCTCTTAATTCCCAAGCTCAAGCAATCCTCCCATCTCAGCCTCCTGAGTAGCTGAGTCTACAGGCATGTGCCACCACATATAGTTATAAAATAGATAATGTGAATATTCTCATAACTATTTCAAAAATTGAATCTATAATTTAAAAACAAAAAAAAGTCAAGTGAATGAGTTCACTGCAGAATTCTTCAAATGTTCAAATAAGAATGAACATCGGCCGGGCTTGGTGGCTCGGCCCCGTAATCCCAGCACTTTGGGAGGCCGAGGTAAGTGGATTGCCTGAGCCCGCGGGTTCGAGACCTGCCTGGGCAACTTGGCGAGATCTCATCTCTACAATAAAATAAAAAATTAGCTGGGTGTGATAGCGCGCGCCTGTAGTTCCAGCTACTTGGAAGGCTGAGGTGGAAGGATCGCCGGAGCCCAGCAGGTCGAGGCTGCGGTGGCCAGGAGCGGCCACTGCACTCCAGTCTGGGTGACAGAGTGAGACTCTGACTCAAAAAAAAAGAAAAAAAATGTCAGTGTTCTTACCTCATACCATACACAAGATCAATTTGAGATAAATTATAAATCTGAACATAAAAGTCATATGGTAAGTCATCTAATAGAAAACAAACATACAAAAAGTTTTCACAATCTTGTGATAAGCAAAGATTTTCTGAAAAGGAAGGAGAAATCACAAACCATCAAAGATAAAGAATAATAAATTTTACTTCATCAAAATAAAACTTTTCTAATTATCAAGTAAGTCATAGCGCAAAAATATATATACATATAAAACATATATAATATGTATACAGTCATCCCTTAGTATCCACGAGGGATTGGTTCCAGAAACCCCTTCATATATCAAAATTTGAGGATGCTCAAGTCCCCACTATAAAATGGTGTAGTATTTGCATACAACCTGTGCACATTCTTTCATACTCTTTAAGTCATCTCTAGATCACTTATAATACCTAATACAGTGTAAAGACTATGTAAACAATTGTTACACTATACTATTTAGGCAATAATGACAAATCATGTTCAGTACAGATACAATGTTTTTTAATATTTATATATATACACATACATAAACATATTATATGATATATTTATTTTATAAAGAAGTCCTATTTAGAATATAGAAACACAATAATTTAAAAAAATTAATGGACAAAAATATGAACACATACTTTTTACCAAAATGGATATAGTAATGATGAACAGGCATGTGAAAAATTGCTCAGCTGATATTAGGAAACAATCAAAAGAAAATTAAAATTATAATGAGATTCTACAACACAAGAATGGCTAAAATTAAATAAACTGATAACATAAAAAAGGCATATGAAGCCAACTGAAACATTCAAACATTCCTGGTGTTGACATAAAAAGCTACAACCACTTATAAACTTAAAAATCCACCTATTTCTTGATCTAGCAATTCTACACCCTGCTGTTTATACAAGAGAAATAAAATTAAATGCCCACTAAAGCTTATACAAAAATGTTCATTGCAGCCTTATCCATAATTGCTAAAAACTTAAAACAACCCAAATGTTCATCAATGAAAGGATGAATTTAAAGTTTGTGGAAAATTTATGTGGTGAAACACATTTACCAATGAAAAGGAACAGACTACTGATAGAAACAACATAGATGAATTTTTACACTATGTTGAGTGAGAAAAGACACACAAACACAAGGATACAATGTATGATTACATTTATATAAAGTTCAAGAAAAGACTAAAGTAATCTATTGTGATAGAAGCCAGAAAATTGTTGATTGAACAAAACACTTAAGATCTATGTCTTTTTTGTCTGTAAGTGATACCTAAAATAAGATAAAATTGTCAATGAACAATATTTTATATTTCCTCCAACATGTTTTATGCCATTGGTTTGCTAATAGCTTAAGTATAATCTGTTTGGTATTGTTAACAATAATTGATGACAATTTATTTTTCATATTGTCTTGATTGCAATTTTATCTCCACCTTGCCTTTACCTTTCTGATCTGAATAGATTGTCATTGTTTTTAGGAGGAAGTGAAATACTATCTCTGTCTTCTTGGTTTTCTTTTGTGCTTGCTTTAATAGTATTGCCTTCAGTGTAAGTTAGTTCCTTTGTAGGAATCTTTCCAAGTGGCTTCTCCATTTTGTGAAGGTTAGTTTAGTTAAAAGCAGTTAAAACAGTAATAATAGAACTGGGATCAGGAAACCCCCAATGAATCAGGACATGGTAAAAACAACAAATAAGTGAGGGTCTTATCAAACTCTTCATGTTGTGAAATGCTGGGTCTCCCCACTGGGACACCTCTCCTAGTGTTGGTGACAGTTAGAGACCCCTACCCACCTCACGCAGGTACCCACTGAGGACTCCAGTACCAATCAGTCTATTTAAAATGAGCAAAGCTTATTTTATTCTTATAAAATATGAATATAAACCAAGGGTCTACCTATACCCAGTGGCCTACCTTGCTATGTGCCTACCTTGCTATCCTGTTGCGTCTCCTTTCCTACCGTCTTCTTTATTACTGTTTATCCTTTAGGTCTTAGAGGTCACTCTTCTGGCGACTTTCTCTGACGCTTTAGAACAGAGTTAGGTACTTCAGGGCCTTTGCTAAGGAAAACAGGCCATTCTTCTATTTAGACAGCAGAATAAATATGCTTCTTAAAATCTTTCTTCTTTATTAAGTTGATATTGTTAATGACATTCTAGGCACTTGCTATAGGCACTGGAGATTCAATAGTGAACCAAACAAGTATTTCCCTGCCCTCAGGGTGCTGAAATTCTGGTGGGGCAGAAAATTTAAAAATAAGTGACTTTGTGATAAATATAAAGGAGAAAAAAACAAAGCAAGAAAATAGGATATGAGAGATATCAGGTAGTGTGGGATTAACAGTGAACAACTGATGGCCAAAAAGAACCTCACTTAGAAGGTGTGACCTTGGGCCAAAATGTCCATATGTATAGCGGCAGGAAAATTGTTCCAAGAAGAAGGATCAGTCTAGCTGTGGGAGAAAGGACAAAAGCAGGCAGAGGAGTGGACAGGTGCAAGACCCGTTTCACAGTTAGTACCCATAAATCTTTCTTGCTGATAGGTCAGATTTGAGGAATACCAGGGTAAGGAAAAAGAGGACTCAAGGAAGACTCCCAGGTCTCTGCTTTCAGCCAGTAGGCAAATAATGGTGCCACTTGGTGAGACAGGGAAGAGTGAGGAAGGGCAATTAGGGTGGGGTGGCATGCTGGGTCAAAAGGTCATATTTAACTTGATACATTTGAACTATTGGGTACACAGTACTCACCCATTTTACATTTGAGAACACTGAGGCTCAAAGAGCATAATTTACTTGCTGTGGTAGATTGTGTAGGCTGCCCCTTTGCAATGTGATTTTTAACATTCGCACCAAGACCAGATGTTTATTTTACCACCCCCTGAATGTGGGTTTAGAGATGTGACTTGCTTTGGCTACAGAGGACATTAGCAAACACGACACAAGCAGAGGCTTAGAAAGGCTTGGCAATCCCTTGACCGGCACCGTGGGGACAAGCTGGGGTTAGCCTGCTGGATGGTGAGAAGCACGTGGCCAAATGGCTCCCAGCTGATATAATTCCAACCACGGAACACATGAGTGAGGCTACTTTGGATCATCCAACCATATTAGAGCCAGCCTAGCCCAGAATGTGAGAAATTTTTTAAAAAGTTATTTGAAGACTGAATCATATAAGCAAAAATTGACACACTTGCACTACATTCAGAGGGGATAAGTGGCCAAGTTAGGAACCGTGCCTTCCTTCTCCTAAGTTCACTGCTTTTTCAATATTCCAAGACTAGTCCATTCATATATTAGTCAGTAGAAGCCATGTTCCTCAAGCTGCTGTCTTCAAGCAAATGTACATTAAAACCCACTCCATTTGTTAATGTGCAACACTTTCTCTCTCTGTCTCTCTCTCCTCCCTCTCCCCACTCTTCCTCTCCTTCTCTCCCTCCCTCCCTCCCTCCCTCTCCCTTGATGAGACAATGTTGCTGTAAAAGCAACCAACAGAAATCCAATTCAGTCTCCGGGGAAATTTATAGAAAAAAAAAATCTTGCTATGCCAGTGCTTTTTCCATGGCAATATGAAGCATATGGGATCTCAGAAGAAGCATCTATCACAATATGTTGCATTGCAGTGCAGGAATTGGCATTTTCTCCAATTCCTCAAAGCATAGTTAAGAGCAAAATAAATGTAAAGATATGAGGTCCAGGCTATTGCTAACATGCTCTCCCTTTCAAAACTTTCTACTGGTTTAAGGAAAAGCAAAAGCAAATGCAAAAGCAGGGAGAAAAAAAAAGGAAAGGGAAAAACCTCCCAAAACGTAGGAGACTTTCAATCCCAGAAGCCTCTGAGCTGAAACCCAGCCCCAAAGCATACTCAAAGCTATAAATAGGGTCAAAGAGTGAAGCCACTGCAGCCCAAATAGAATACAGGGACTGAAGGATAATGAAATGAAAAGGAGGACATAAAACTACCAGGCCAGGCCTGAAAAATGAGGAGTCCAAAGCTCTGACCCCTGCTTTATTACTATGCCACTGCGTGACTGTGAACAAGCCATGTCAGACCCAGGGAAGAATGACCTGTTACAGCCACCATTAGCCAGGAACACGTTAGCACAGGACTCGTTGCTTAGATCTAGGGGCAAGCAGACCCAGGACTAGCGATGGGGCTCTGGGCACACCACCCCAAAGCATGGCACCTTAGCATTTGAGAAAACAGAAGCAGGAAGGCCTCTCTGGCTTTCTCCCACCCTTCTCCCCTGAAGCAGGCCATAAAACATGTATCTGACCTTCCTCTAAAGTAGGCCCTAAGTCCCTCATGTGAGAGGTGCCCTACCTATACCTGGAGGAAAGGCATATGAGGAAAGGCATATCCTTCTCTCTGAAGTCACAGAGACACAGAGAAAAATCTGAACAAACTGACCTTGCTATGTTCTTCCCAGTTGATTACTATTAGATTATATCCCCTTTGACCAGTTATATTTCTTTACAACTGTCCATTCATAAAAATACACAGATTTCCTTGTTGTTTTTTTTCTTTGATCTTCATTTCTGAAGGCTCCCATGTCATATAAAACGTATAAAATAAACATGTGTGCTTTTGATTTGTTAATCTGTATTTTGTTAGAGGGGCCTCAGCCATGAACCTAGTGATGGATGAGGAAAAATGTTTTCCTCCCTATGCCAGTAAGGGTCTTCTGGGCCACTGGGAACAGAATGAACCAGGTTATACTCAGTTGGCCAGGAGACAAGGAATGTCTGTTAGGTGCTTGAAGTTTAGACACTGAACGGGAGGAAAAGGGAGGTGGGAAGGTGGAGAGGGTAGTTTTACTGTAGGTTGTGCCCTTTGGCAGTGGGTAACTCTCATTAGATCCACATCCATAGTGTCAGATGCTTGTATACATCATTTAAATAAATATGACCAGAACACTGGGGGTGAGGATGAGTTCTATGGTCCCTGCATTATCAGTGAGAAAATAGACATAAAAGATGTGATAGGACTTACGCCAGTGACACAGCCAGTAAGTGATGGAGTCTAAACTTTCAGTCTCTAAATTTCATGCTTTTATCATTTCAATCTTCTTGGAATATAAGACTTGAAAATAATACCTATCTATGTATTCCGAAATACTATGGAATGGATAACATGGTACTCAGTGACAGAAAAAGAAATTGTAGTTACTTCTAAAACACAATTTTAAGTGATGGCGTGGATTCCTTCTCTTCTTGCTCCTGTAGTTATTTTTAATGTAAGTTTTACATGACACTGGAGGCTTCTTAAGACAATGAAGACTCAAAAAAACAGTTAAATGTGTATTTTTAGTGTTAAGTTTGATGAAGAGTGAACAGTTGTGAATAAATAAATATAAGCAGACAAAGGGGGTACGATTCAATGGTAGTAAATAAGGAGAAATTAGCATGCTGTTTGTTCAGATTTTTCTCTGACTCCCTGTGTCTTCAGAAAGATGATGTTCCTTTCCTCCAGGTAGAGGGAGGCCACCTCTCACATGAGGGTCTTCTGGCCTGCTTCATGAAAGAAAGGTGAGGGGATGATCAGAGTAGACACTGTGCTTCTGCTGTTTTCTCCAAGGCCAAGGTGCCATATTTGAGGGTAGCATGTCCTGAACCCCACTACTTCCTTCAGGTGAATCCCATACAGCTTGTCTTTTCTTTCCTAATCTTATTATTAAGAGTGGGAGAAGCAAAACAGCAGTGCCTAGGAGGCCAACGGCCCAGAATTTTAGACTCTGCTTGGCTATCTCCCTAATAAATATCTCAATAATGTACCAAGTATACCACCTTACTGTCTCTCAGTGCAAGGTCAATTCTTAGGCCTCTACATCAAGAGAGAGAAAAAGCCCAGACATGACTCTGGGATTGGACACTATTTTTATTTTTATTTTTGAGTTGGAGTCTCACTCTGTCGCCCCGACTGGAGTAGAGTGGCATACTCCTGGCCACTACAGCCTCGACCTGCTGGGCTCCGGCAATCCTTCCACCTCAGCCTTCCAAGTAGCCAGAACTATAGGCATACGCTACCACGCCCAGCTCATTTTTGATTTATTGTAGAGACAAGGTCTAGCCAAGTTGCCTGGATGGGTCTTGAGCCCTCGGGCTTAGGCAATCCACTCTCCTCGGCCTCCCAAAGTGCTGGGATTACAGGCTGAGCCACCGAACACAGCTGGAGACTATATTAAAGAGAAGCAGGTCCCTGGTTCGAAATTTTAATTAATATTTAAAATTAGATGACTGAATTCCACTTATGTGTTTGTTTTTAATGTGCCTCAAATTGAACTAAAATAAACAGAAACATTACCTAAAATGGAAAGGCTAGAAAGTCAAGAGTTTTTCCAATCAAAAATATTTATCCAATTTGTATCTCCTAGGTAGAACACACATACAGGACGACCAAGGAAGTAAAAGCCACTTGGTGATCACTAGAATCCAATCTGGACATAACGAAAGTGCCCTACTATGTGTCAGGCATCCTGTTAGATGCTGGCAAAGTGGGCAGGATGGAAGGTAGTTAAACAATGAAGTCCCCTGGAGTTTCTGGAACAGATAAGCATATAAATGTCACTCAGGATTAGAGGAGAGTCCCGAGAAAAGCTTCACTCTGGGAGGTTTAAAAGAGGGAGAAACACAGTGAATCCCAACTTGACCACTGACCAGTCCTGTGACTTCAGTCTTACCTTCCCTCAAGTTCAGTTTCCTCCTCCTGACACTGAGGATAATGATTTCTCACTTGGCAGGGGAATTAGAGGAGTGAATAAAATTATGCTGCTTCCCAAACTCACTTCATAAGGGTCATTTGGAGGAGCCTCTCCAAATATAAATTCTCAGAGCCCTTTTCCAGGATATTCTGGGCCTTGGATTTCTGTGTTTTCAACAAGGATTCCAGCAGGTATATAACCAAGAAAAAAGACTGGGGCTTATCTCAATCACCTTCACCCCATTCCACCCTGATCACTCTAAATCCACATAAATTTTTTTATTTATTCTTATTTTTAAGTCTTCGTGTAATCTTCACTATGAAACCATTTTACACAGACAAAAAGTTGTAAAACTAGTATAATAAGTTGTCTCATATTCTTTACTCAGCTTCCCCAAATAGCAACATCTTACAATGATCAAAATCAATACATTCATGTTAATACAATACCATTTGCAGACCTTTTTTAATACTTTCATCCATTGTCCCTCGAATGTCCTTTTTCTGGTCCAGGATCCAACCCTGGCAAATACAAATGAGTCAAACATGGCAAGCTTGCTAGGCAAATGCCTCACTGCACAAGTCACCTACTGTCCCTACTCCATTTCCGCATGGATGCTCTAGAGATGCACTGTACCCACATGATCATATAACAGGGAAGTTGAAATTAGCATTGAGGTAATGATTTTTTACGCTTCTGGCACATGTTAGCATCATCAACAGAAGCTAACGCAAATCCCAAAATTCACATTCACATGTGAGGAATCAAGACAAGGGTGATGAAAGGTGGACAGAAGCTTTAGTTCAGAAGTGCATAAGCAGAAGCTGCTGGCTCTTGACCTTGTTCTTCCCCTTGAGCAATGCGGTCCCCGGCCATAACCACCTGGCACAACTCTACCTATCAGTCAAGGTCCATTACATGAGATGATGTACGTAAAGGATTTAGCTGAATGAGCACACGGGGAGGGCTCAATGAATGCTAGTGGTAATTTGTTGTTGCTCTTCCCAAAGCCACTGTCTTCTTGAAACTTCTGATTCGTGCATGAAGTATGATAGTCCCATTTTCTAATCCCCTTCTTGTTCTTTGAGTCTTTCTTGCAGCTCCCACAGAACACATTTTGATTTATATTACAGTTATCTCTGGACTTATCTTATACCCCTACTAGATTGTAAATTCTGATCCTTTTATCCCCTGTGGTGGCTTCCAGGGCATCAAATAGACCCCACTGCCAGCAGCTGGCCTCCCAAATGCACTGGGGCATGCAGGCTGCAGATCCTCTGCCTGAATTTATCACCAATGTTCTGAGCTTGTTTAAGCATCCTCATAGAAAAGCTGCCACTGTGGTTGACAGAGGAATCACCTGTTCTAAACCAGGCCCCTTAGATTTTACCTCCTCTTTGGAAAAAAAAGGAAACACCCCAGTCAGGTGGCCCACTTATTGATAATGAGGACCTGGGAGTAAGGTCTGTATTTTGGGTAACCTCATCTTGGGCTGACAAGTTGCCTTTAGGTGAAAGAGAGACAAAGAAAGTTTAAAGAGGCTGATGACGATTCTAGCACTCTGAGGCTTCAGATCTGCAAAGCACTTTACACAAATCAACTAATGAACACTTCATCACACAGCATGTAGTCTCCCCCAGGAATTGGAAGGCTCTAGGCTTCAATCCTGCAGCCAGAGACTTGAAAGGGACTGGATAACTTACAGTTAACAATTGCATTTATGATTGTGACTCCTAAAAGAGACTCAATCAAATCTCATGCCTTTTATGGAGGAGTTCTCGCTGGATGTTTGTTGAATTGTACTAAAAGCAGATCATAAATGTGGCCCTATCTTTGTCTTCCCATTCCCCAGGTCTGATAAATATGACACAGGCCAAGTACATCCTAGGAAGTTCTTTTTAACACCAGATTGAGTCATTTAATGTAAACAAACAAACAAACCATTTAGGGCTATGTGTCCTTTACAGAATTCTGACAAAAGCTATGAACTTGGTCCTTATAAAAATGCTAAGTGCACACATATGTCTGCAAGCATTTACATGACTTTTCAGAGTCCCTCTGAAATCCATATTAAGACTCTGCTGTAGTAGGTATTGCAAGCCATAAAAGGATCATCTGTGTTCAGGTTGGGCACAATTTATTTTTCCAAGAATACTTTGTTTCACTGATTTGAAAGCAAAATGTAGAGGATCAGTTGCCCTTTTCAGATTAGGCATCAGGAATATTTTTAAATGTTACATGAATATGTTTATTTTAAAACATTAAACATAATAGTGTGCTTTCTGGTTGCAGCCATTTGCAGTAACTACAGGGACTTGTTTTTCTTCTTTTTAGGCTCATTTAATGACATATTCTCATATTCGGAAAAATAGGAAATGAACTGCCTGTCTCCGCAGTGAGTGGATGTGTAACCAGGGAAGACTTTTCTGAAAACTTGCTTGGCAGTGTCAACAGCAATGTGAACTAAGTTCTCCATAAACACCCTCAACAGAGCTAAACAAATCATGTTAGGAAGACTTGACATCTAACACCTAATTCCCAGCCTCATTGAAAGTCAGAAAGGAAAAGTAGTTTGTGGAAACCGAAAGAGTCTCACTTTCTAAGAAAAGCGAGCATTTGAGAATGAGACTGGGAGAGAGGAGGAAAGGGATCAATAGGGAGTTTGAAGTCCAGCGGGGAGTGATCTTTTAAAAACAATGACTTGCATTTCAATGGCCAGGCTTGAAATGCAGAAATCTAAAATTCCTTCTGCAAAGACCTGTGGTCTTCACAAATGCCCAATCTTAAAGAGGCTTAGATAGAATTTGTTTTCCATTAACATGGATTCATTAACACCTACACCAGGAGATGGGTTCTCACTTCCTTATGATGTTTTTTGGTGGAAAAGAAAAAATTAGCAACTTTGGGGCCAGGGGAGAAGATTTCCCAAACAAAAGCCAGGGATAAAAGATTTTCCAGGTCGGTCTCGGTGGCTCACCCTGTAATCCCAGCACTTTGGGAGGCCAAGGCCAGTGGATTGCCTGAGCCTGTGGGTTCAAGACCAGCCTGGGCAACTTGGCAAGACCTCATCTCTACAATAAATAAAAAATTAGCTGGGGTGGTAACGCGTGTCTTTAGTTCTGTAGTTCTGGGGCGGCCGCGAGTGTGCCACTGCACTCCAGCCTAGGCAACAGAGTAAGACTCCAATTTAAAAAAAAAAAAAGAAGCCGGGCTCGGTGGCTCAGCCTGTAATCCCGTGCCTTTGGGAGGCTGAGGTGAGTGAACTGCCTGAGCCCGCGGGTTCAAGACCCACCTGGGCAGCGAGACCTCATCTCTACAATAAATCAAAAAATCAGCCGGGCGTAGTAGCGCATGCCTGTAATTCCAGCTACTGGGAAGGCTGAGGCGGAAGGATCGCTGGAGCCCAGCAGGTTGAGGGCTGCGGTGGCCGGGAGCGGCCACTGCAC